>NC_053490.1:291899707-292147207 GCF_905171775.1 Rana temporaria
GATCGAGATGGAACTTGGGGGGTAACTATAAGGGGGGGCTTGGGGGAGCTGCAGCCAGAAGGGCTTTTACCTTAATGCATAGACTGAATTAAGGCAACAAAAACTTCTGCCTTTAGAACCACTTTAACTTAAAATATATTTGAAAAAAAGCTCATCCTCATGTTTATTGAATTCTTTCAAAGAAAACAAGAAATCTGATTGGTTAATATGAGCAACTCCTTCATATTTACATTTAAGTGGGTGGATAATTTTTTATTTTGTGGAATGCAAAAATTGCCCCTGTGTTCTGGTATTGAGGATTTTGATGATTTGCTTATACCACCACAATAAAAAGCTCATTATGAAAATTTTGAATTGCCACCTAGTTAATAAAATTATGTATGTGAATTAGAGTTGTCCCGATACCACTTTTTTGAGACCGAGTACAAGTACCGATACTTTTTTTCAAGTACTCGCCGATACCAAATACCAATACTTTTTTTATCAGCCCTGTTGGGGGTCTTTTGGTGAGATATCAGGGGTCTTAAAAGACCTCTGAAATCTCCCCTTTAAGACAGAGAAAGGGACTAAGGACACATATTCCCCAGTCCCTTTCTCTGCAGCCTCAGCTGAAATGAATGGAGGGAAGCTCCTCTCCATTCATAAACTGAAGCATCGTAAACACAGGTTACGATGCTCAGTTATGTGAATGGACAGAGTCAGTGATCACTGACTCTGTCCATTCGGAAAAGGTAGGAGCCGGGTTTAGCAGGTCCTACCTCCGCTCTCCATTCTCATAAATTGAGGGGGAGAGCGGCATGGACGGGGGGGGGAGAGAAGAGTGGCACAGACGGGGGAGAATAGCGACACAGACGGGGGAGAGAAGAGCGACACGGACAGGGGGGGGAGAAGAGCGGCATGGACGGGGGGGAGAGAAGAGCGACACGGACGGGGGCAGAGAAGAGTGACACGGACGGGGGGAGAGAAGAGCGGCATGAACGGGGGGAGAGAAGAGCGGCACGGATGGGGGGAGAGAAGAGCGGCACGGAAGGGGGGAGAATAGCGGCACTGACAGGGGGAGAGAAGAGCGGCACGGAGCACAGGGGGAGGAAAGACTGCACGGAGCACAGGGGGAGGAAAGACTGCACGGAGCAGAAGACTTGCAACTCCAATGCCTGCCCAGGTATCGGCTGAGGCATCGGAGCATTTCCCCGAGTACAAGTACTCAGGGAAATGCTTGGTATCGGTATCGATACCGATACTAGTATCGGGACATCCCTAATGTGAATTGTTATTTCCACAACACAACCTCTGTATTTAATCACGTTGCAGAAGTCTTCTTTGTTCATTGGTTGTTTGCGCTGATTGTTTTTCCTATTTTTACACTTCTTTGTTCATGACCTGAAAAAATAGAAAAGAAACACTGAGACATTGAGAATTTCTTGTTTTTTTGGTCTTTGATTTTATATATATATATATATATATATATATATATATATATATATCAATCAAGAGTAAATATATATGTACTCTTAGGCCGCGTACACACGGTCGTTCCAAACCGATGAGAATGGTCCGACGGGCCATTTCCATTGGTTCACCGCTGAAGTGGCCTGATGGTCTGATGTGCGTACACACCATCGTTCCAAAAACCGATCGGGTCAGAACGCGGTGATGTCAAACACACGACGTGCTGAATAAAACAAAGTTCAATGCTTCCAAGCATGCGTCGACTTGATTCTGAGCATGCGCGGGTTTTGAACCAATGCTTTCTGTACTAACAATCGGTTTGGACTGAAGGACAACAGACCGATGGGCTATACACACGGTCGGTTTGGACCGATGAAACGGAACCTCGGTCCATTCTCATCGGTTTTGTCCGACCGTGTGTACATGGCCTTAGGAACACAGGGTACACAAACACAGGTGTATTCATGCAACATAGCGCATAGATTTTTCAATGATTAGTAAACTGGTAATAGTCTAATAGTAGAGTGAGAAATGATTAGACACTCTTTTACGTTTTTATTGTTGGGGAGATTCACTTCAATATTTAATTGGTGGCCATTGTCATTGTCAGGGAAAACTCAACATGTTAGAGTTGTCACCTGAGCAAGAGATATGGGAAAATTATTTAACCAAGACAAATGTTTTGGTGGCAACAATTCCCTATTGTTTCCTGTTGCCTCTCTAGAACATAAAGTGAAGGTACATCTGCCCAGTGGACAAGGACAACAAAAGATAATCTGATAGTGGTTTTAATCCTTCCTTACTCTATACAAAATGAAAATAAAAAGTTTGCCTCTACATACTTTACATACGTTAAACAGTCAATGCTGTAAAATATGTAAGCCTTGAAAATGTTTGGCTGATGAGGGAATAATAGAATGTTCAATGGATTTCAATAACTAATTGTACTTTACATTGTGTCTCCCAAAAGCATTTAACACTTGGGGTACACAACTGAGGTATATAACTAGTGGATTGGCATACCATTATTTACCCAGTTCTACTTGAACATGACACTGGATAAATAATAGTTCAGTGCTATTCAGCCCACTAATTGCTGTGTACTGAGCCCAGTGGCCTGTTACTGAAGGATTATTGTGGTTGGTTATCAGGATGATCACATGATATTGTTTACATAGTTGATCCCTCCCATTCTTTTTTAAAAGAAAGGAGCAAGATCATAGTGCTTTGTGATTGGAGAAAAACTGAACAGTAACTAAAGATCCAATATATCATTTGTACTGACTTTTGACCAATGCATGATGATGTACATTAGCACAATGGCATGGCTGCGCAAATGGGCGTACAGGTACATCCGCTTTAAATCGTAGCTTAGTGGGCGTGCTCCATGATCGTGCCCACGTGTCCTGCGGACTCAATGTCTGCCGCTGTCCCGCGGCCGTGATATGGAGAGGCAGAACATCATCGGGAGCAGTGATCGCTGTCATGTCAGTGGTAGCCCACACCCCCACAGTTAGAATCACTCCCTAGGACTCACTTAACCTCTTGATATCCCCCTTGTGTTTAACCCCTTCCCTGCCATTTACACAGTAATCAGTGCATTTTATATGGTCCCAAAATAGTGTCAAAAGTGTCTGATGTGTCTGCCATAATGTCGCAGTCACGATAAAAATTGCAGATCGCCGCCATTACTAATAAATAACTTTTGTGCAAACTAATCAATATACGCTTAGTGCTATTTTTTTACCAAAAATATGTAGAAGAATTCATATCGGCCTAAACTGAGAAAGAAATGTGTTTTATATATATCAATATGCATTTTCGTCCGCAATTCAGGTATTTTCGTTATTGTTTTAACAAAAACAATAACAAACAAATATATCTTTTGTCTATAATGTCGAATCTTTTGTCTATAATGTCGAATCTTTTCTCTATGTCAAATCTTTTCTCTATAATGTCGAATCTTTTCTCTATAATGTCGAAAAGTACCTTATGTGTGTAGTAGAATATCAGGTTCGATAGACAGATTGCTATTCAGTCAGCGTCATGTCGAATCTCCTTCTATATCGAATTGTTGTTATTCGCAACGAAAACGAAAATAACACATTTTTTTACGGATCTCTAGGTTTTCATTTTTTGCGCTTTCGTTATCGTTTGTTAAAACAATAACGAAAATACCTGAATTGCGGACGAAAATGCATTCGGACGAAAACGAATGCACATGTCTACTATACATATGATATAAATGCTGTCTCTGTATGTAAACGGTATAATAACCCATCACCTCCCTTATTCTGCATATCTGCCAAATAATATGTCCAGTTCATCTCCATCCTGACACTGTATGTGATCCACTGTATATATTAACCCCTTCATCTCCATCCCTTGTGTATGATCTGTAAAATAGGGTATCTAGTGCACCATTACCCAGCTCTGTGTTTTACCCCCCCCCCCCCTAATCCCAGCATATTTATTTTTCATTTTAAGAATGTTGTGGCAAAAAAAATTGATCACCTTGTGGTGTCTACTTTCCAAAAGCAGGGTTTTCATACTGTTCCAGCATTTTCATTTGCAACGTTTTATAGCAAAAAATAGAGGAAATAGTTATTTTTCACATTTTAGTTTTTTAGATAATTGAAGATTATTTTGTTTATATTTAGCTTTACCTGACTGCTCCATCCTCCCTCATCAGCATGTTAATATCATTTTTAATAAAACCTTTCCATTTTCATTACATATCTTAATTCTGCACCACTGATCTCATCACTGTTTCTCTGTGCTTCTCAATGCAATGTAGGCAGGTAATGGCTGGCGCTAGGGTCTGGCAGGTTGCCCTTAGCTTCCAAAAACCATCACTGCACCCTGTGAAGTACTCTTCTCAAGAGCCCCCAGTTCTGATACAAGCAATGGACTGATTCTTGAGAGAAGTTAAAATGTCTTGATGGCTGGATGTTAGTCTGGAGAAGAGGAAGTTCCTAGGCAGACTGCCATTGGTAACATAAACATGTGATGCTGAGCCTCTGTGATTTAAAGCGGGGTTCCCATTAAATGTTTCAATTTTTAAAAATATCACCTTTCATCTCGCGTTGTACATGTCTCTATAGTCTCACTTACTATTTGAAAAAGTCCCGCCATTCGGCCGAGTTATTTAAAACAAACAGTTTATATTCTTCCCTGGAGAGCGTTCTCATTTTGCTTGTGGGCATTGTGAAGCCCACAAGCAATTACTTCCCGGGAATACTGTGGATGACTAGCTGAAAGGGCCTCCCGTCCCGCCCCATTCTCGTGCGTCCGCAATAGAACTGCAGGGCCGCGCCGTCGAAAACGTGGGTTTCCATCACAACGAGCGGCGGCGGCGTTGAAAGTGCACGCTGTTGTGATGGCAACCCATAAACATCAACAAGCCTGGAGACACAGGGGAAGCGCACGGCATCCTGGGAGCCAAGGGAGCTGATGTCAGGATCCTCGGTGAATAGGAAGGCAGATTTCGTGGGACCGCATAGCAACAGGCATTTCGAGGTGGGTAAAACATTTTATTTTTTTTAATTTTTTTTCAGGTCTAAGCTACAATATAAAGCAAACTTATATTTTTGATGCAAACTCCGCTTTAAAGAGCTGAAATGTAAATTAAAAAGATGGGCCAGGGACAGTAGGGCTGGAGAAGAAAGGGCTCATCATAGAAAGCTATTTTATTATAGGCGAGGAGCCTGTTCAACTGTTCACGACTAAGGTTAAGGATAGAGTTCAGTTTTAACTTGTTTTTCTTGTACCTCATTATTTTTTTCTAATCAAAGTGTGTTACTATGATATGTACAGTATATCAAAAATCATTCATGACCTCTGTTTGTCACAATGTAAATGCCCTGTAATACTGGCATTGTGTAAACAGTTGCATACTATTAGCAGAAATGTATATTTATCAGTCTGACCTTTGAAAATAGAAGGATACAAGTAATGTCGTTTTTTTTACTAGGTTCACTCTAGCATAATCATACTTCTTCCTGACCCGAAAGCAAAACATGCTGCTCTTTAGCAGACACACAGGGGTGCTTTCTTCATCGAAAACTCATGTTTTCATGTAAACAAAACAATGGTGCCACAGTACCATGCGGTTATGTGTGGCCATAGCTTTAAAAAAGGGTTGAGGATTTTTCCCTGCATTTCCTATAGGTGCAGCAGCTCATTCCAATGAATGGGCTGCTGTGCCCATGCAAAGATGTGCCACACAAATGTCAACCTAGCCTTATTGTTTGCTCATAGACATTCAGACACTAAAACATGTTGGTAAATATCTGGGAGCCATCATCAACCTTTTACATTGCGCTATAGAGCAACCAAATGAATCGCTACTGGTAATGCAGAATGGCAACTGCAAATACCGAAGCCCCAGAGAATGTATTTATCAAAACTGCCAATTATGGAAGGCTCTGATATAGCAGACAGGTTGAAATGTGAATGGTACATGTTAGTAAAGGGTGACACAACTATTTGGTTTAACCTGTTAGCAAAACTGGAAACAGCCTTAAACTCTCAAAAGTCGCCAATTTTACAAGTCTACTTTCAAATGGTTTGTATTTTACAATTTTTAAAAGTGAAAATCACAATAGGTAAGAGAAACAAATTCACTGATACCTAGAATTCCTTTTAAATTAATATTTATCGGTTTTTGTTTTGTAGCAAGTCGGCATCCAAAAAATATTATTATTTTGTATATGTATTTACATATATAGATTTTCTTTGATGAGAGATACTGTATTGAAATCCAATAGGTATCTATATATCTATCTATCATCCTCTTCCTCCATTCATCCATTCTTCCATTCAGCCATTCTTCCAGCCATCCAATTTTCCTTCATTCAAGCATTTTCCATCCATCTATCCATCCATCCATTCATCCATCCATCCATCCATTTAATTTCTTCTTAGCCATCACTGTCCTGCAACATGTATATTTTGTACTTTACTGTCTAGTGAACTAGTTAAGAGTTAATGGACTAGTCAAACGTGAAACCAGAACCCACTAGACATCATTTGACTATTACACTAGCTTTGTTGCAGTGGTATTGTAAAATAAAGGCTGTAGAAAAAAGCAGGGAGCAAGCTGGCATTCACAATCCCCTTGCTTGTCAAAATTAATTTATCAGCATTGCAGTTGCCTGCTTTGACATGACTTTAGTGCAGATGCTAAAGTTTCAGGGCAAACACTTTTCTTTAGACATTTTATTGCCACTATGTTTGAGAGTTCATAAAATATGCTCTGCACAAACCCGTTCAATCTTTAAATTCAAGGACAAGTTAGATGTGGGCTTCTCCCTGAGGCTATAGAAAAAGCAACAAGTTTGTCAATGATTTTTGATGATATGAGGCAGGACTTTGGCTGAAGACTATTGTCCAGCTTTAATATGGGGGAATTCCAGATGCAAAGCAAAAGGCAATTATATATATATATATATATATATATATATATATATATATATATATATATATATATATATATATATATATATATATATATATATATATATATATAGGTGAAACTTGAAAAATTAGAATATCGTGCAAAAGTTCATTTACTTCACTAATGCAACTTACAAGGTGAAACGAATATGAGGCCCCGTACACAAGACCGAAGAATTCAGCCAGAAACTCGATCGGAGCTGGATTCTGCCGAGAAACTCGGTCATGTGTACACTTTCCACCGAGGAAGCCGACGAGGAACTCGTCGGGCCAAATAGAGAACATGTTCTCAATTTCCTCGTTGTTCAATGAGGAAAGTTGACTCGCCGAGATCCTTGGCGGCTTCAAGACCGAACTCGACGAGGAACTCGATGTGTTTGGCACGTCGAGTTCCTCGGACGTGTGTACGGGGCCTAAGAGATAAACTCATTACATGCAAAGCAAGTTAGTTCAAGCCGTGATTTATCATAATTGTGATGATAATGGATAACAGCTCATGAAAACCCCAAATCCACAATCTCTGAAAATTAGAATATTGTGAAAAGATGCAATATTCTAGGCTCAAAGTGTCCCACTCTAATCAGCTAATTAACCACTTGACCACTGGGCACTTAAACCCCCTTCCTAACCAGATCAATTTTCAGCTTTCGGTGCTCTCACAATTTGAATGACAATTACTCAGTCATACAACATTGTGCCCATCTGAAATTTTTGCCTTTTTTTCCCACAAATAAAGCTTTCTTTTGGTGGTATTTGATCACCTCTGGGTTTTTTATTTTTTGCGCTATAAAAGAAAAATCACTGAAAATTCTGTAAAAAAAAATTGTGTTTCTGTCATATTAGCAGGTATCGCAGAGTATGGGGGGGTTATCGCAGAGTATGGGGGGGTTATCGCAGAGTATGGGGGGTTATCGCAGAGTATGGGGGGGTTATTGCAGAGTATTGCTGGTATTGCAGAGTATTGCACAGGGAGGGATGGATGGCTGGATCTGTGACTGCATTTGTCACAGATCCAGCCACAGCAGCTGCTGCTGCCACCCGCTCTCCCCCTCTCCTCTCACACTGTACCGATCGGTACAGAGAGGAGAGGGAGGAACCAGTTTGTTTACAAGTGACCGCTCCGTCATTTGACGGAGCGATCACATGGTAAACGGCAGCTATCAGCGACAATTTACCGCGATCTGTGATGCTTCCGATGATTCTGGGAGCGCGCCCCAGGGGGCGCGCGAGAGGAGGATTTTGGGAGGATGTCCCAGGGACGTCCTCCCAGAATAACTCCACAGCGCTGTAGACGTGTTTTGTCTATAGCGCGGTGGTAAAGAGGTTAAGCCATAACACCTGCAAAGGGTTCCTGAGCCTTTAAATGGTCTCTCAGTCTGGTTCGGTAGGAATCACAATCATGGGAAAGACTGCTGACCTGACAGTTGTGCAGAAAAACATCATTGACACCCTCCATAAGGAGGTAAAGCCTCAAAAAGTAATTGCAAAAGAAGTTAGATGTTCCCAAAGTGCTGTATCAAAGCACGTTAATAGTAAGTTATGTGGAAGGGAAAAGTGTGGAAGAAAAATGTGCACAAGCAGCAGGGATGACTGTAGCCTGCAGAGGATTGTCAGACATTGGAGGGGTGGACACTACAAAGTGAGTTTGTATTCACTTTAATTCCTTTGCCCCAGGCATCATTTGCATAGATGCTGGAGTTCCAGAAAATATAGGCTATCTGCGTCTCTCTAATGCCCTGTACACACAATCGGTTCATCCGATGAAAACGGACTGATGGATTTTTTCATCAGATATCCGATGAAGCTGACTTTCATCAGTTGTACCTACACACCATCAGTATGCGTGGATTTTTAACTGATGGACGTGCCCACAGACGATCGTTTTGTTCTATCGTTTTTTTAACCATTAGATAATTTTAAAACAAGTTTTAAGTGTTTTCACCGATGGATAAAAAAACGATGGGGCCCACACACGATCAGTTTGTTTGATGAAAACGGTCCATCAGATCGTTTTCATCAGACGAACTGATCGTGTGTACGCGGCATAACTCTTTCCCAGTGTCTCACTAGCATGGGAGATATGTGCAATTGTCTAGAAATCAAAGCTTAATTTGCCTTATTTTGGTATTTAAAATAAAGTGACCTTTCCCATTCTAATGGAGGCTGCTGTAGTTTCCAAATATGCTGGCATATTATGAGCAACACTGGGTCAGCACCATCTAGTATGGTTTTTACAAAACTCATCTGAAATGCTACAGCTTGCCATATCTTTGATTTTTAGAAGCCAGTATACTTTATATATTATCCTTTTTAAAATGTGAATATAGTTCATTTAACTTTTTATATTGCATATATAGATATACTGTAAATATAAAAATTCCTAATACAATACATGTTTTTATGTATAATGGTTGCTTCCAGTTCCTTATGTTTTCTTATGTGCACTCTACTATTTTCTGGGATTTTATATTCAGATGGATTATTATTCTTATTCTTTTTTTTTTTTTTTTACCTTTTTATTTCTGTTTGCTTTCCTTTGCTATTATTGCTAAAGCCCTAACACACAGCTAATCTTCTCTTTGGTTGAAATATGTGTTGGTGCTATTTTCTCAGCATTGCCATTAACCTCTCCCTATAGTTGTTGAAACTGTCTTTCAGAACTAATCCATACAATTCTTTTAAATTTCAGTCTAAATCTTACCAGTTTTGGATGGTTCCCTTGTTGCAGTCAAGTGGCTAGCTGATCTCATTGAAGCTGGCATCTGTATTATGCAGTGTCACACAAGATGGTCAGGTAATGGGCTGCAATATCAGTTAAAACACAGTCCACTGTGAGATCAGACTAAACGCGGTCCACTGAAGAAGGAAAAAAACACTAATCCCATAGCTCTAATATAATACTCAAGTTATTCTCAAATTGCATGGGTTAAGAATGCTACAGGTGACTGCTACATGTACATTGTGTTGAACACTGGTAAATAGAATGTTAAAACTGGCTGTCAAAAATAAGGGGAATAGCTAGCAAGGTCATCCTTGAAATAAGAAATTAGGTGGATAAAAAACTAATAGAATTCTGCCAAGATAATTAATTGGTCATATCAGCAGCCTTAGAGATAGCATTTGACATGGACATCATTGGAGACAAGCAAATCACTGATATATCAGTTGACCTATCAGTTGTTTTATTTTCTTTGGCATTCAAGGGCATCAGATTTGTGAAGCTGCATGTTACATAAATTTCTGTAGATTTATAAAGTGCACATTGATCGCTAGTCATCACCAGATTCCATACATACAGTCTATATGTATTGCCATTAAAAAGGGAAGAGTCCTATTTTCACAGACCTGTCTGAATTCAGCCCTGTGTCTTCTGGTCCATCTCACTGTGATAACTGGTCCATCTACATCTGTTTTGCTGTGTCTGTCTGCTTACTCTGTATTTGTTAAAAAGGAAAAAAAAAAGCACACTGGGGGCCAAATATTAAACATTATACAGCAGCTCGCAGCCTCCTACTATACCCAGTGATACACAGTACACCAAAATAGTATACAAAAAGTGCAGCACTAAAAAGGGAATTGAATATAGGACATAGGAGGAATATCACTGTACACATCTGATGTCACAGGAAAAGATCTAAACAGGAAACTAAAGACCCACAAATTGACTAGGCTCTAACTATGTGACCATCTGGCAAACTTTGGATGGTGGCGGATATAGTCACGGTTAATCTGGGTGAATCACCATATAAGCAATTATATGCCAGAGAGTATTGGCAAAGAGTAACTTTTTTTTAAATACTTTCTAATTTTTTGATATGTTGATTAATATGAAAATGTTTGTTTTTGGCACTTATCACAGCGGTGTTGAACTCTAATGTTTGGATATCATAATTTGTTTGCATACCTTTGTTATATCTGAGCACAAATAATATATGTACTGTATTGGTTAGCACAGCTACCTATAGATTTATTTGATGCACACTTCTACTTTGTAGTGAAGGCACTTTAGCTGCAGAAAACCACTTTTGGGCATATTTTTTTTTGATACACAATTTGTTTTGTGCCGGTGACAAACATTAAATAATTTCTATAATTATATGTCTACCACTAAAAAGTGAAATAATAATAAATGGTGCGCATTTACAAAACATGCAAAATGTGATCTAAGTCCATCTCAGTTAAATTGTGCAAATAATGATATTTCAAATTATATAAAAATAAACATCATATGAAGTGAACACATACTGTAAGTCCGAAAGAAAAGAAGAAGGGAAAGGTGATCATACCAAAGAAAAACAGAAAGCAAGTGTGGGTCTCAAAAGCCTTCAGATCGAAGTAAATCAGCACACCAAGCAAGCAGAGAGGTTACCAGAATAGAATGACCCCCAAATCAAGAGTGGTAAATAGCGCTTGATATAATACACCCAGGGCAATCACTGTGGCAGGATCGCCGCTTGCAGGCACCAACCGCATTGTTTCCATTGAGTGTTATTCTCACAATAGATTTCACTCGTACAAATAAGTTGGTTCAGTAAACAAGCATCATGAAGGAAAGGAAATACTCTCCATATTGAAGATCTAGAGGGTACAAAAGATTTATTCAGTGTATGCACTTACAGTTAAAGTGGTTGTAAAGCCTATGCATTTACGGGAAAAACCTTCTATGCTGCAATCTCTCCCCCTCCAGACACCCCCTTTTTACTTATCTGAGCCCGATACGATCCAGCGATGTGCACGAGCGCAGAGGCTCTTTCTCTTTATTGGACAGATTGACAGCAACAGGAGCCATTGACACAGGAGCAGGGGCAGGGCTGAATCCTGCTGCTTGTGTCAATGGACACAGCAGCAGGATTTAGGAGGGAGCCCACACAGGGTGCCCCCATGAAAAGTGTCTTTCCGTGGGGACACCCGATGAAGGGGAGGAGCCAGGAGCACCGGTGGTGCACCCCAGAAGAGGAGGATCTTGGCTGCTATGAGCAAGACCCTTGACCAGAGCAGGTAGGTATAACATGTTTGTTATTTTTATTTAAAATAAATTAAGGCTTACAAACACTTTAAAACACTTTAAAAGGAGATAAATATAATTATAATAACAATTTCAGCACTTCACTTTTCATCCATCACTTTGTATTTGTGCCATCTTCTAACTTGATTTTTACTTTTTTTTAACAAAGCTGAATGCTAAATAGTGACCATGCTAAAAAATATAAAAATTATACCATTTAACTAATCATGAATATAACTACCACAATCTATGTGAAAGGTGCCAAATTACATTGGCGTTACAGAATGCCCAGCTACTGCAGAAATATCCCCCTGATGTGCAAACAATCATATAATAAAACTGGATGCAATGTTTTACTACTATATGATTTTTTTCACAACAGGGTGTTATTTTTGTTGCAGTAGTTGGGCATTTTATACCTTCAATATAATTTGGCACTTTTCACATAGATTGTGGTCACTAAAATTATCACTCATTGATTGGTGTATTTATTTTAAATTTTGCCACATTTGCTATTTAATTCTGCATTTAGCTTTGTTCTAAGATTGTTTGAATATCAGGGGGTATTCTAGTTGCAACAGCTGGGGATTATTATAAGACTTAAAGAGCACAGGGTGAGTATAAATTGAATCTTTTCATCTATGCTAAAGGCCCATACATATGATCTGACTTTTTGCCAACAAACTTCAAAATGACTAGGTTTTTCAGAAAATCTGACTGTGTGTACGCTCCATCAGACAAACTTTATCGGTTTTCATCAAACAAATGTTCGCTCTGCAAACAGCAAAGTCCGATTGTGTGTACAGAAGTCCATCGGACTTAAGTCCAAAGTACAAACATGCATGCTCAGAACCAATGCAAAAGATCAACTAGCAATAGCAGAAGTTGCCCAAAGGGTGGCACTAAAGTGCAGAAAAACCACGTAGTACGTCAATTACGTCACTACGCTCATGTTTGTTGTTTGAAAAAGTCCTGCCGTGTGTATGCATACCAAGTACACGGCCAACGCCCTTCAAACAAAAATCAACAGAAAAGTTTATTTGAAGTCCGATTGTGTGTATGAGGCTTTAGATTGTGGGCATGCATTTTGCCTGCATGTGTAGTTTTCCTGTTGGTACATTGCATGATTCCTTCAAATCTTTGTCACTTCAACCACTTTAATTGTAAATCCTGTGATCCTGTTTGTCTTCTTGGTTTCAGCCTTTCTGAGTTTTTCTCCACCTTGAACTATGTTTTCAGAACTCTCTTTGGAACTAGTGTATCTGATTTATTCAAATACCTACTTGACACTGATTCCCCAGTGCTCGTGCATAGATCCTGCCACCTATGTGTCACATGCAGGCTCCAGGTTTCCCTCCCTTGGCTCCACACTGTCTTCTGTCCTTCCAGTGGGCAAAGCTTGACCTAGCTTCCCATGCTTAGCACTGCCAACAGATAAAGTACTGACTCTTGGCCACCAAGCATGGGGTTGCCTAGCCAGGGGATTGTAGCCCACCAAGTATTTAAAACCTGAGTGGAAGGCTGAGCGTGTATGCTGCCTCCCTGCTCCTTGTGGATAAGGATGCTGCCTGTGTGGACTTGTGCAGTGACCAAGCTGCACAGGATACCCAGGACCCTGTGATTTCTGGCCTTGGCATCCTGACTTGCCCCTCTGCCTGTGTGGATCTGCACTGCAGCCAGGTTACACAAGCCCTCCACCACCCCAGAACCCTGTGATATCCCCACCGGCCAGGTGCAACGGTTGACTTATGTTGCCTCCCTAGACATAAGGGCCTCCTGATCTCAGCCTGACCTTGCTGTCCTATGATCTGTGCCCTGAAATCTTCTACCCTCTAGTCTGCTGTATACCCCTCCTACAATGTGTTACTTGCATTGATCATTTAATGAAGCCAGGCCACATAAGACCTTCCTGATATGTCCCCCTCCTGCGCTGTGACACTAAACTCAATTTTTGCTGTATTCTGTTGCTGTTGGACATTCATTGTGCCTGGATTTTTCCCTTTCTTTTCCTGGACTTATTTCTTTGCTGTTCCATAAACTCTAGTCTGTATTAAAGTTGTTGTAAACCTCAAACATGGAATCTGAGAAAATCACATATATCTGCAGTGTTGTTTCTCTCTGGTGCTTCATTGCTCTGTTATCAGCATGAGTCACTTCTGAGAATTTTTCCAGACACATGAGATACATTTGTGTTGGGAGATGGGGGTAGCTCAGAATGGAACTCAGTTCTGCTGCTGTGTGAAGGTGGGTGTACTCCTTTCCTCCAATCAGCTCCCACACACTGTGACTGCAGTCTCTCTGCCCCCTCCTCTGTGCTCCGGAAAAAGGTAAAGAAATATTTTTAACATGATCTGCCCCTTGAAGGAGTGTAGACTGGTGAAGACTACAGATAAACAAGTAAAACCTATGTAGGAGTATTTGTTTAATCTCTTTTTTATCTGAGGTTGTTCACTTCACTGGGTATATGTAAGGGTTTATAACTACTTTAACCTTAGCTGTACCCCAGGCCACTATTACTGTAACTCAGCCCTTATTTGTTCTTTAGAGCTGCTTTGGGCTTCTGGACTTATTATTTGCTGTACTGTGTAGCTACCCCGGACTTATTCTTTGTTGTGCCCTATTACCCCCTGTGACCTTACCATTTGTCTGTCCTTGCAGGACCTGTGATTGTTGCCCTGTTGACTTACCATTTTGCCCAAAACCCTTAATAAAATAATTCTTTAGTCAAGGCACCTAAAACTCTGCCCTATCCTGCCCATTACTCATCACACTGTATATTTATACATGTATTTTTTCTTTCTCTACTGTCAGTCGCTCCTGGTTGACTTAGTTATCTCCTGAACTCTTAGGCCGCGTACACACGACCGGTCCATCCTATGAGAATGGTCCGACGGACCATTTTCATTGGTTCACCGCTGAAGCAGACCGATGGTCTGATGTGCGTACACACCATCAGTTAAAAAAAAAACGATCAGGTCAGAACGCGTGGACGTAAAACACACGACGTGCTAAAAAAAGTTCAATGCTTCCAAGCATGCGTCGACTTGATTCTGAGCATGCACGGGTTTTGAACCAATGTTTTTGTGTACTAACCATCGGTTTGGACCGATGGTCAGCTGTCCATCGGTTCGAGTTTAAAGCAAGTTCTCAAATTTTTGGCCGAAGGACAACAGACCGATGGGCCGTACACATGGTCGGTTTAGACCGATGAAACTGGACTTCAGGCCGTTTTCATCGGTTTGGACCGACCGTGTGTACGCGGCCTTACATGTAGTGTCTCAGCTACTTTAGGTTGTGTATTCGGACTTGAATAGGGCCTGTGTGAATATGCCTGTGTGCCTAGATCCTGTACCTAACCCGTAGCCTGCAATTCTGTTACCTTTAACCATCCAGCTTTTGATGATGGATCCTAACACTTCTGCACCAAGATCTCATAATGCTGAGATCTCAACTTCAAAGACTATTGATCTTGTATTTTCAGTCTACTGTTTTACCATGTCAGGATTAGAAGATAAAATGTGTTGCAGCACTTTTTCACTAATTCCATAAGTATTAATTTATAGATACTGTCACAGTTCTCAAATTAGCAAAGCTGGGTATTTGTTTATTGTTTACTTCTTAAATACGATTAACTTAGTCAATGCCTTTGCAGAATATAGAAGAGAAGATTAAATGCTTATTGAAAACAAACAGTTGCCAATATCTTCATAATGTATGCTAAGTACAGATTTATTGAGGATATATTTAACATCCTGTAAAAGACTATGCCATATATTGACATGTTTGTTCAATAAATTATGTTGTGTGGAGCCACAACATTTTATTTTTTCATGTGTGAACTTTGCAATGATATGCATAAGTTGCTTATATGCTTATTATATATAAATAGTGATGGACTTTTAAAGGTACCTGCACTTTAGCAGAGAAACTTATTCCATTCTTAACACATAAAAAAAAGCATCCTGCTGATGAGTAGGTATCACAAGATGTCTCTTATGACTTTTTATAGCCAGAAAATCTTCCTTTATTATAGTTTTACTTTGCAGGTCTGACATTCCTGACTTCAGATTAAGTACCTACTGTTATCACCCTATACCAGTGATGGCAAACCTTTTTGAACACAAAACCAATGTATTTATTTCAAAATGACAACACTGCAATTAATCCTGAATATGGAGGTTTTAGTTTAGAAAAAACAGTTGTCCAAACTAATGTTTTAGTTTAGCTTTATTCTGCATAAAGCTAAATATGACAATCAGACAGAAGCACAAATTGACAGATCAGATATGGGCAGTCCATCAGGTGATAGAAATGTTCTCAAAAGCCTATATGGCTATATATAAGTCTGTAGCTCAGGGCAAGACTCAGTGGGAGGTTGAAGTAGTCTCCAGGTAAAATGCAAGAGAGAAGAATATAGAGGCACTTCTAAGTGCAGACTAATAAAAAAAGTATTAATTAAACACATAATTGTAGGAGAGCAACTCACACTTTTATAGACAGATATTGGCATATAACATAGTCAAACGTCCTGTGGAACAACACGGTGCGCTGTACCACTGGTGACACCGCTCTGCTGGGTCTGGAGGCTGGCTGTTTGTGTAAAAGAATCCAGGAGAGAGGGCTGGAACACTGTTGGAGCACTGCATCAGGTGCAATGGCATCACTGGATGATCCACAGCGCATTTCTGAGCATGCCCACTGGCAATGGCCGATCAATGTGCGCTCCTTTGTCAAGCTATTCCAAGTTTCGGCTGCCAGGGGGTAGCGATCTGGCAACGTATGGCTTGAGTGCCCACAGAGAGGGCTCTGCGTGCCAGTTGTTGCATGCATGCCATAGGTTCACCATCGCTGCCCTATACAGTGACAATTTTTGATCATCAATAAGTCATTCTTATTGTACAGGGTGCTGACACCTGATCAGGGCTTAATACATTGACAGAAAAATTCAAGACATTTTCTTTAAAATAAAGGTCATTGCAAGGAAATTGTGGAAGCTGTTTTAGGCAGAGCTTTTGGTTGATGTAGAATTCCAGATTTAAATACATGTTACATAGTTTATTTTCTGAGCCAAACAACCAAACAATACTATTTAGGCTGTGTGCACATGGGTGTATTAAAGAACTCGTATTTACAAAGTATCTTTTTGCTAGGAGCTGGAAAAATCTTCCAGCATAAAAAAAAATGCTAATTTTGTTGCAAAATTATGTAAATTAACACATGTTTACAGGTGTATGGGATTTATGCGTGTATACACGTAAACTCTTTCTGTTGGCCAGAATATTAATTTATTTTGGCCACTGGGATTAATAACATGCATACATGTGCTTATGCTTGTATGTACATGACATATGCCTGTAATGGCGTGTAAATGCGACCATTTTTTTGTTGTAAAAAAAATAATTTTTAATGGTCTAGAAAAAAAACGATTTTTTTTCAACCCGATCGTTAAAACAGCCTTCCCTACACACGATCGTGAACAAAAATGCTCTAGCAAAGCGCGGTGACTAACAACACGTACGACGGCACTATAAAGGGGAAGTTCCATTCGAATGGCACCACCCTTGGGGCTTCTTTTGCTGATTTTGTGTTAGTAAAAGACGATTCGCGCTTTTCAGTCTGTTACGGCGTGATGAATGTTCTTACTCCATTACGAACGCTAGTTTTACCAGAACGAGCGCTCCCGTCTCATAACTTGCTTCTGAGCATGCACGTTTTTTTCACATCGTTAAAGCCCACACACGACCATTTTTTACGACGTTAAAAACGACAACGTTAAAAACGTTGTGAAAAACTTTCTAAATGTTCTAAATTTTTAATGGCCATTTTTTACATTATGAAAAATGCTCTGGAGCCCACACACGGTCGTTTTTAATGACATTAAAAAAGTCGTGTGTACGTGGCATAATAAGCTCCTCTTTGAATGCAGATTTGGGGCATGTTTTTCTTAATGCAACTGAACACAGCTCTAAGATATAAATCTAAATGCCTTAATGTGCATGGACGCATTGGCTGAAATAAAACTGCATTCAGAGACTGAAGCAAAAAAAGCATGAAAAATGCATCTAAAAATGCATCTAAAAGTGGCGTCTTGTTCTGCCAATGTGAATGTGGTCTTAAAGTGGTAGTAAACTCTGTACTACTACTTGTATCTACAGGCAAGCCTATAATAATGCCGCGTACACACAACCGTTTTTCATGACGTGAAAAATGCATTTTTTTTAAATGGTCATTAAAAACGATCGTGTAGTTTTTCACATTATTGTTTTTCACGTCGTGAAAAACGGTCGTGTGTAGGCTTTAACGACGTGAAAGAAGCAAATTATGAGACGGGAGCACTCGTTCTGTTAAAACTAGCGTTTGCAATGAAGATAGCACATTCGTCACGCTATAACAGACTGAAAAGCGCAAATCGTCTCTCACCAAACTTTTACTAACATGAAATCAGCAAAAGCAGCCCAATGGGTGGCGCCATCTGAATGGAATTTCCCCTTTATAGTGCTGTCGTACGTGTTGTATGTCACCGTACTTTGCTCGAGCATTTTTTTTTCACGATCGTGTGTATGCAAGGCAGGCTTGACAAGAATCATGACTAAAAAAACGTTGTTTTTTCTAGGACATTAAAAATGGTCATGTGTACGCGGCTAAATGGATGCCTGTAGGTACTGTGAATATATCCTAAATTTGCATAGTTTAGGAGATATTCAGAATGCATGCAGCCAATGACATCGCCAGCGCATGCTCTCTGAAGGTCTCTTCTTACAGTGCAAGATCTTGAGAGCCCTTGTGGTATACGACGGCTCCTGCCTAAATACGCGGGAGTGATGTCATCATTGCCCGGACATTCATGTCGGAGGCTGCGAACCTGGAATAAAGATAGGGGACAGTGGCGGCCTGTGCATTGTGGGAACATGGGCGCCGCCCCCCTATCTATGCACCCAGCTCCTTTCAGGATGCTGGACGCAGGGATTCCTATGGCGGGGTGGAAGGGGGTGTTTTTTTTAAGCACCTGATTAGAGCCAGAGGCTCTAATAGGCTTCATGAGAGAGTGCGCCTCGATCCCACCCAATTGTATGATGATAGCAAATACATGTTCGCTATTTTCACACTAAGGTTCCTCGATGCCAATCAGGAGGCAGGGCGTCAGACCTGTCTCCCTATTGGCCAAAGCGCCAGGCATTCCGATTAAATGCCTGGCACTTAGGAAGAGAAGCAGAGGAGGCAAGCGCTGGACTGGAGGAAGGATACCTTTGCCGCTGCTGCTTCTCTGGTGGAGACACAGGAGCCCTTGGAGAGGATACCCACAGCCTGACAGTAAGTGCCTGACCACCCGCTGGGCGGTCTGTCAGAGCCAAAAGCCACAAGCCACAAGTGGGGGTGATGCTGTCATAAGAGCTCAGTGCTGCAAGCAGGGCGGTACTGTCATCAGAGCCAGAGCCATGAGGGAAGTACTGTCATTAGAGCCATGATACGGGGGCTGTCATCAGAGCCGTGAGCGTGGGGGGTGCTGTCATCAGAGCCATGGGGAGGGTATGTACTGTCATTAGAGCCATGAGTTGGGGGGTATGTGCTGTCAGAGCTGCGAGTCGCATAAGTGAGTGGGGGGGGGGGGTCGGGGGTGCTATCTGAGCTGGGGGTCCTGTGCTGAGCTGTACCCTGATCTGTATACCCTGAGGCTGAGCTGTATACCCGGAGCTGTATACCCTTATCTGTGAGGCAAAGCTGTATACCCTGAGCTGTATACCGAGATTTGAGAGGCTGAGCTATATACCCTGAGATATATACCCTGATCTGTATAACAAGATCTGTGGGGCTAAGCTTTATACCCTGAGCTGTACACCGTGATCTGTGAGGCTATGCTGTATACCCTGATCTGTATACCCTGAGCTGTATACCCTGATCTGTGAGGGTAAGCTGAATTCCTTGAGCTGTATACCCTGAGCTGTGTACCCTTATCTGTGAGGCTTAGCTGTATACCCTGAGCTGTATACCCTGATATGTATACCCTGATTGGTATATCCTGATCTGTGAGTCTGAACTCTATACCCCGAGCTGTATACCCTGATCTGTATACTCTGAGCTGTATGACCTGATCTGTGATAATGAGCTGTATACCCTGAACTGTATACCCTGATCTGTGAGGCTGAGCTGTATACACTGATCTTTGGTGCTGAGCTGTATACCCTGATCTGTATACCCTGAGCTGTATACACTGATCTGTGAGGCTAGGCTGTACACTCTGAGCTGTATACCCTGAGCTGTATACATTGATCTGTGAGGCTAGGCTGTACACTCTGAGCTGCATACCCTGATCTGTATACACTGAGCTGTATATCCTGATCTGTGAGTCTGAACTGTATACCCCTGATCTGTATACTCTGAGCTGTATGCCCTGATCTGCCCTGATCTGTGATAATGACCTGTATACCCTGAGCTGTATACCCTGATCTGTGAGGCTGAGCTGTATACCCTGAGCTATGTACGCTGAACTGTTAGGCTGAGCTATATACTCTGTCCTGTGATGCAGGGGCTGTATACGTTGTCCTGTGATGCTAAGCTGTATACTTCTAACACTATGGGTGGAAGCAAGTGGAATACAGGGGACGGAGTAGGTGGATTATACAAGGGGTGGGTCTTATGAGAAGTGGGAGGGGTCAATCAGTAAGGGCAGGGTTTGGTGCCTCCATCCTTAACGTCACCAGCCGCCACAGATAGGGGAAGATGTCACTCATCTCAGAGGTGACATTGCGGTGCTGGAGGGCTTTGTTCTCAGCTAAGTCTATCATAATGTGCTAGTATGCCGTGCATACTAGCACATTATGACATTGCCTTTCAGGGAATTTTTTTTAATCACCTGCGGTGTACAACCGCTTTGAGGATAATTGAAACCTGGAATTCTAACTATTGACTAACTCGAACTATTGAAAACAAAAATGTGTGGTCAGGCCAATTACAGGCTGCTGTCTAATTGATTTCTATGGTTTACTAAATACTAGTCATCTCTGACTGTGTTGTTTGTCAGCTATAATATGTGCAATGACAGGCACTGGAAGCCTTACTGAGTTATATGCCAATATTATAAAACCTGATGAACAGATGTCTAAAAAGCATTAAAGGGAGATAGGTGAATTTTTTTTTGGTGTAATGCAGTCTTGCTTAAATGGATATTCTGTATAAGCACGTTTCATTTGCAACTTTGACTAATTTTCTGCTTTCATCTTTTTAGCCCTGTCTTTGATCACTGACATTCGGGCGGACAGAGTGGATCAAAAAAGCATCACGTTATCATGGCAGGAGCCAGCTTTCCCATTCATCAACAACACAGAGTATGAGATCAAGTACTATGAAAAGGTATTTTGAGCTTTTCTTATTTTCAGTGCCATTACTGCCCAAACAGTCTTTCTGCTAATACAACATAAAAGAAAATATTTTTTTGCAGGTTTAGAGGCTTGTAAGTATGTAGGTGATTGCAGCATTTCATAAAAGTCATACTTTCCCATAAAATACTCTGACGCTGGCACCCGTTTTATTCCTTCTCATTTCAGCTGCTTTTTATTTCATTTAAAAGTTTTGTAAAATAACTTTTTTCTTTTGCACTTTGTCCCATTGTGTTGTTAATTGTAAACTGTTTTGTTTCTAATGTATAACCATTTGACATAAGTGCGATGCTAAAGTTCATTATTAAACAGTATGGCAAATCATACCTTAAACTTTTTCCTTCAAGTTTTCTGCAGAGTGGGGTTGGGTAGAGCCTTTGTGAGGTTCTAAATCCTGTTAAAGTGGAGTTCCACCCTGTTTTTTTCCCCAAAAAAGAAAAAAAAATTGAAAAAAAAAAATTACACTCACCAGAAAGGGCGTTTGCTATGCGGAACTAGCTCTTCTGCCTCTTCCTCCACCGCGGTGGATCTTCTGCCTTGTCCTCCGTCGCGGTGTCTTCTGGTGAACGGGTCGTGCTTCCTTCTGGGAACTGTGTGTATCCCAGGAGGCAGCCGCCCATTCACAAAGCGCTGTGCGAGTCGCGCATGTGCAGTAGGAAACGGTCAGTGAAGCCGTAGTGAGGATGGAGGTGTCAGGACCGAGCGAACTTGGAGCTTCATTATAAAAAAATCATTGCAATTATTTTTTTATAATGAAGCTCCAAGATATGTATTTAACCACTTCAATACAGGGCTTTAAAACCCACCTCCATACCGGGCCTATTCTGGCACTTCTCTCCTACATGTACAAATCATCATTCTTTTGCTAGAAAATTACTCAGAACCCCCAAACATTATATATGTTTTTTTAGCAGACATCCTCCCCATGTTGAGGGCATGTAGCCTGGTACGGTTCAGGAGAGGGGGCGCACTCTGTCCCCCCCTCTTTTCTGCGGCCGGCCAGGTTAACGTGCTCGGATAAGGGGTCTGTTGTGGATTTTTGGGGTGGAGCGCCACGCCACGCCACGCCATTTTTTTTAAAAGAATTTGGGGTGGAGTTCCCCTTAAAATCCACACCAGACCTAAAGGGTTTGGAATGGATTTTTGGGGGGAACCCCACGTAATTTTTTTTTTTAATTGACGGTGGGGTTCCCCTTAATATCCATACCAGACCTGAAGGGCCTGGTAATTGAATTTGGGGGGACCCCCACGCTATTTTTTTTTTTTATGAATGAATCCTCTCTGAATTGCCGGGAGCCGACAATTCATTCTAGCCGCAAGTCCGGTTTTAAATGACTTTATTTCTTTCAGAAATGACACTTTGTGCAGTGACAGTTCTAAGTACTGGAAACATGCGCTTTTTCACATGCTAACTTTACACCCCCCCAGGCACTTTTATTGTTTCACTGTTAGCATTATTGAATTCACTGCTCCCGAAAAAACTGCAGTTTTTAAAACTTTGTTTTGCATTGATACATGTCCCCTGGGGCAGGACCCAGGTCCCCAAACACTTTTTAGGACAATACCTTGCATATTAGCCGTTAAAATTAGCACTTTAGATTTCAAACATTTGAGTCCCATAGACTTTAATAGGGTTCTAAAGTTCACACAAACGTTTGGAGTGTTCGCAAGTTCTGGTGCAAACCGAACAGGGGGGTGTTCGGCTCATCCCTACTGGTGACCATCTGGTCACCAGTCATCCCTATGCTTCAAATCCGGTGGACGGCGATCATCTCTCCGGGCCCCCGATGGGACGGGAGAGCCCGGAGAAGCACAGGATGGCGGTGGGAGGGGGGAATGTCCCCTCCCACCGCCTATAAGAATGATCAAGCGGCAGAACCACCACTATGATCGTTCTTACGGTGCGCAGGATCGTCACCGGAAGAAAATGATATCTGAATGGTGCCTCTAGGTGCAGGTATCATTCAGATATCACCGCACAAAGAACAGGACGTCATATGTCACCCACCCAGGATAACAGATCCCCTTTGGGCGTCATATGACAGCGTGCGGTTTTGAAGTGGTTAAATGTAAGGGTTACCATGGAGACCATAAATATTCCTTTAGGCTTCATGTACACGGGATGTTGTTCAACCTCTCCTGAACTAATTAACTTGACCACTAGAAACAGGTGTCTAAAAATGGCAATTTAGCTGCGTTTACATGCCCGCGTTTGCGTCTAGAAGCGTTTTTTTTTATTTTGTTAAAATGAAAAATGTCTGTAAATGAAACACTGCTAAATGCGAGTTACCGCGTTTAGCCACATTTAGCTGCATTTGTCACTTGAAATGCCTCTAAACACAGCCTCCGAACGAATTTTTTGGGGGTTCCAGAAAAAGCCTCTAAACTCAAATGCCTAGAAACAAGTTTAAACTACCCTGTGTACATGTACTGATAATATAACATATAGGATGTAAAATGCTCCAGATCCAAAGCCATACAATCTGAGTGCACTGAGTTTACAGAGAAATATAAAATGCTAATAAATATGTTACAGTATGGTAGTAACTCAAACTTGTTACACTCTGGTGACTCACTGGACATTACAATATTGCTGGAGAAAGGAAATATCCAGTAAACTACTAAATTGAACATATGGAATTTATTTCAGATACTACTAACATGAAATATTGTAGACTTGTTTGTGTCTTCATTCTTAAGCATCTACAAGAAAATAGCTAGAAGCAAGGCTACTGAAAACACAAGTGTCAATTTGCTGTACCGTGCTACGTTAAAATGAATTTCAGTGTGGTAGGAAACATACTGTGTAGTGTAGCCACCTTTATTTACTACTGTATTCTGCTACATTACCTTGAATTACATTGTGAGAGGTTTCAGATTATTGTAAACCACCCTATGTGTTCACAGTGCATAGACCCAACAGTCCTTTTAGGAACTACGCGCCTGATTCTCAAAAGAGATACGCAGACTTAACTGATGTTCAGCCTGCGTATCCCTGTGCCTAACTTTGGAAACGATTCTCAAAAGGCTTTTTCCAAAGTTAGGCAGAAAATCTGACAGGTGTAAGACACTTACACGGTCAGATTTTAGGATGCAGTACCGCATCCGCCACTGGGGGCATTCCTCATTGAAATGCAGCTTTGCGTATGCAAATGAGGACTTAAGCAGATTTTCAAAGCATTTCAGCACTTTGATTTCTGCGTAAGTTCCGAATTTGCCTGCGCAAAACTAGGGCTGGTTTTATAATGTGGAAAGTTAGTCACACATTGTAAAGGCCCATTCCAGCGACGGCATTTGGTATGCATTCCTGAGGGAGAACTCCACGGCAATTTTTAAATTCAAAACCGCCATGGGTTCCCCCCCAGGAGCATACCAGGCCCTTAAAAAGCACTGCGGCCGGTCAGGAAGGGAGTGGGGAGGAGCGAGCGCCCCCCCCCCCTCCTGAGCCGTGCCAGGCCGCATGCCCTCAACATGGGGGGGTTGGGTGCTCTGGGGCAGGGGGGCGCACTGCGGGCCCCCCCACCCCAGAGCACCCTGTCCCCATGTTGATGAGGACAGGACCTCTTCCCGACAACCCTTGCCGTTGGTTGTCGGGGTCTGCGGGCGGGGGCTTATCGGAATCTGGGAGTCCCCTTTAATAAGGGGGCCCCCAGATACCGGCCCCCCACCCTAAGTGAATGGATATGGGGTACATCGTACCCCTACCCATTCACCTGGAGGCAAAAAGTAAAAGTTAGTAAACACACAATACAAGGCTTTTTAAAATAATTTATTATTCTGCTCCGGATGCCCCCCCTGTCTTCTTTATTAGCTCTATTAGCAGGGGGGGCTTCTTCTTCCACTCTCCGGGGGGGTTTCTTCTTTCGCTCTCCGGGGGGGGCTTCTCCGCTCTCCGGGGGGCTTCTTCCATCTTCTCCCCTCTTCCGCTGTTGACTCGGCGAACCCCGGTTCTTCTGCAGCTGTCCGGTGCCTTCTTCTTCAGCGCTGGCTGCCTGCTATGTTTGTGTGTTAGCTCAATTAGTAACAGGCAGCCGGCACGGTCTTCTGTGACGTCAGGTTCTTCTTCTCCCCTCTTCCGATGTTGCCTCGTCGCTTCTTGTCGCTGTAATGATGGAAGCGCGCCTTGAATCCCATTTATATAGGCATCACCGTCCCATCATGCTCCGGCAGGTACCCACGTGGTGGGTGCACGTGGGTAGGCACCCACCACGTGGGTACCTACCGGAGCATGATGGGACGGTGATGCCTATATAAATGGGATGCAAGGCGCGCTTCCATTATTACAGCGACAACAGGCGACGAGTCAACATCGGAAGAGGGGAGAAGAACAGAAGACCCTGACGTCACAGAAGACCGCGCCGGCTGCCTGTTACTAATTGAGCTAACACACAAACATAGCAGGCAGCCAGCGCTGAAGAAGAAGGCACCGGACATCTGCAGAAGAACCGGGGTTCGCCGAGTCAACAGCGGAAGAGGGGAGAAGATGGAAGAAGCCCCCCGGAGAGCGGAGAAGCCCCCCCCGGAGAGCGGAAGAAGAAACCCCCCCCGGAGAGTGGAAGAAGACCCCCGGAGAGTGGAAGACCCCCGGAGAGCGGAAGAAGAAGCCCCCCCTGCTAATAGAGCTAATAAAGAAGACAGGGGGGGCATCCGGAGCAGAATAATAAATTATTTTAAAAAGCCTTGTGTTGTGTGTTTACTAACTTTTACTTTTTGCCTCCAGGTGAATGGATAGGGGTACGATGTACCCCATATCCATTCACTTAGGGTGGGGGGCCGGTATCTGGGGGCCCCCTTATTTGAGGGGACTCCCAGATTCCGATAAGCCCCCGCCCGCAGACCCCGACAACCAACGGCAAGGGTTGTCGGGAAGAGGTCCTGTCCTCATCAACATGGGGACAGGGTGCTCTGGGGTGGGGGGGCCCGCAGTGCGCCCCCCTGCCCCAGAGCACCCAACCCCCCCATGTTGAGGGCATGCAGCCTGGCACGGCTCAGGAGGGGGGGGCGCTCGCTCGTCCCCACTCCCTTCCTGACCGGCCGGGTAGTGTGCTTTGGATACGGGTCTGGTATGGATTGTAGGGGGACCCCCTACGTCGATTTTTCGGCGGAGGGGGGGTCTCCTTACAACCCATACCAGACCTAAGGGCCTGGTATGCTCCTGGGGGGGGAACCCATGCCGGTTATGAATTTAAAAATTGCCGTGGAGTTCTCCCTCGGGAATGCATACCAAATGCCGTCGCTGGAATGGGCCTTTACAATGTGTGACTAACTTTCCACATTATAAAACCAGCCCTAGTTTTGCGCAGGCAAATTCGGAACTTACGCAGAAATCACAGTGATGAAATGCTTTGAAAATCTGCTTAAGTCCTCATTTGCATACGCAAAGCTGCATTTCAATGAGAAATGCCCCCAGTGGCGGATGCGGTACTGCATCCTAAAATCTGACCGTGTAAGTGTCTTACACATGTCAGATTTTCTGCCTAACTTTGGAAAAAGCCTTTTGAGAATCGTTTCCAAAGTTAGGCACAGGGATACGCAGGCTGAACAGCAGTTAAGTCTGCGTATCTCTTTTGAGAATCAGGCCCAAAGTTTTTCCAACTTCATCATTAAAAACGACGTTGCCCACACACCATCGTTTTTGAAAAATTATGAACAAAACGCGGTGACGTACAACACGTTATGGCTGATGTTTGGAATTTAGCATTTTAAGGCTGAGGTTTAATATTGTAGGTTTTCTTTTCAGGTATACTTTATTTAAAATGTGTTTTTTTAGGCACAATGGGGCAGATCCACAAAGAAGTTACGCTGGCGTATCTATTGATACGCCACGTAACTTCTAGTTTTCTCCGGGATATCTTTGTTTTGTATCCACAAAACAAGATACGCCTGAAGCTGTGCTAGATCCGACTGGCGTACGTCTTAGTACACCGTCGGATCTAAGGTGCATATTTCC
This sequence comes from Rana temporaria, assembly GCF_905171775.1. Taxonomy (NCBI): domain Eukaryota; kingdom Metazoa; phylum Chordata; class Amphibia; order Anura; family Ranidae; genus Rana; species Rana temporaria. The sequence goes on from NC_053490.1 coordinate 291,926,943, forward strand.
GCTGGCCGCTAGGTGGCGTTTCCGTCGATTTCCACATCGAGTATGCAAATTAGCTAGATACGGCGATCCACGAACGTACGTCCGGCCGGCGAATTTTTTTACGTTGTTTCCGTAAGGCTTTTTTCGGCATATAGTTACCCCTGCTATATGAGGCGTATCCTATGTTAAGTATGGCCGTCGTTCCCGCGTCAAATTTTGAATTTTTTAGGTAGTTTGCGTAAGTCGTTCGCGAATAGGGCTTTGCGTAGAATGACGTTCGCATCGTAAGCATTGGCTTGTTGCGGGTTAATTTCGAGCATGCACACTGGGATACCCCCACGGACGGCACATGCGCCGTTAAAAAAAAGCGTCATTTACGTTGGGTCAAGATGTATTTACATAAAACACGCCCCATCACATCCATTTGAATTGCGCGCCCTTACGCCGCCGTAACTTACGGCGCAAATTCTTTGAGGATAAGGAAAATACGCTGAAAGTTACAGCGGCATAGTGTATCAGAGATACGCTACGCCGGACGCAACAATGCGCCAGGCTACGTGGATCTGGCCCAATGTATTTCAAATTAATTTAGACACAATTTGTTTAAAGATGTTTGGTGTTTCTTCTGTTTAGAATATGTCAAAATGATTATTATTATTTTTTTAATATTGTGTATGAAATGAGTACAATACTTTTCTATTTTGTGAGCTTTTACTTAAAAGCAGGCTGATGTACCTACTGTTCAAAATGCAGACTACTGACAGTGCTCAAATATCCTCTATGTAGTCAAAACAACAGTTTACTGTTTTTTTTCCTGTGAAATAATTATTCTCAAACGTTCATATCCACATTAAAGCTGTCTGGTGTCTCCCTATTAAAAGCACCATAGTAACAGTTCTTAAATACTCTATGGAGTCAGCACAATAATTTGCAGGCTTTATTGTGTAGAATAATACATGGGAATGCCTATACCTACCCCCCCCCCGAATACCATAACTTATATACCTATTTAAATAACTCAAACCACTACTTTTTGCAAAAAATTGGCGGCAGCACCTGTATTGGTGTATTCAAATCAATAAATAAATAATAATCATATTCAAATAATTTTATTGCTTCATAAAATGCTTACACTTCAAACAATCAACTTAAAACAGCTCATACAGAATATTTATAACCAAAGTCCCCCTCCCCCTACAATCACATAGGGTGACAGACCACATAATCGTGCTTAGCGACGGGGGGGGGGGGCTTGTTGCACCTTCACTGCCTGGCTGGGGACTGGGACTGGCTGGATAACATCTGTGAGAGGGTCCTATATATAATAAGCCCCTTTCAATAACATTCCACAGTGGTCACATGACCATCTGGGAAATTCCCAATAGCCTTGAGACCGTTAATCCTGCCCCCAGGCTGCATTTGAAATTCTCTTAAAGGGACATTGCCCCAAATACATCAACTTGTACATATCCTTACCTATTTATTTAATTAATTATATTTATTTATTTCTTAGGGGAGGGGTGACTGCATGCCGATGCTGTCAGGCTCAAAGCCTTAAGACCTCCTAGGTCATTCTAAGGATTTGGGGATTTAAAGCCAGGTGTTATATTCTGTTCAATTTGCACCTTAGTACCAGTACTTAAATGTGTAAAGACACTCTACAATGATTTAGTGTTTTTTTTTCTGTGAAATAAACACACTCAAATGTTGATATTTTTTTTTGAATAAAGGCAAACTGTTGTCCCTATTTTTAAAACATTGGTTTGTGCATTGGTCCAAATCATTTGGTGGAGGGGGGATTATGGTGTGGAGTTGTTTTTCAGGGGTTGGGCTTGGCCCCTTAGTTCCAGTGAAGGTAACTTAGTGCCAGTTCAATGCTTCCACGCATGCGTCAAAGTCATTCGACGCATGCGAGGGATGACGGGCGCTCGGACATGTACAGTAGGTCTGTACAGACGACCGAACATGTCCGAGCGGACAGGATTCCTGCGGGCTGTTTCTAAACAAGTTTGGAAATATTTGCCCGCTGGGAAAAGGCCTACACACGACCGAACATGTCTGCTGAAACTGGTCCGCGGACCAGTTTCAGCAGACATGTTCGGTCGTGTGTACAGGGCCATAAGGTGTCAGCATACCAAGACATTTTGGACAATTCCCTGCCAGTGCCATTTATACAGTGATCAGTGCATTCTTATAGCACTGATCACTGTATTGGTGTCACTGGTCACTAAAAAGTGTCACTAATGGTCAGATGTGTCTGCTGCAATGTCGCAGTCCCACTAAAAATCGCTCATTACTAGTAAAAACAATAAAAAATATTAAAAGTCCCTAAATCTTTCCCCTATTCTGTAGACGTTATAACTTTTGCGCAAACCAATCAATATACACTTATTGGGATTTTTACCTAAAATATGTAGCAGAATACAGATTGGTCTAAACTGATGAATGATTATTTTTTTTTTTGGATATGTATTATAGCAGAAAGTAAAATATACATATATATATATATATATATATATATATATATATATATATATATATATATATGGGGCCAAATTCTCAAAAATGGTGCGTAACTTAACTTTAGGGAGTTAAGTTACAGTGCCGCAATTTTCCGAAATTAAGTACCGATTCTCAAAGCACTTACCCGGAAAATTGCGGCAGCGCAACTTAACTCCGTCCGTCGCAAGGCGTTCCTAGTTTAAATGGGCGATTCCCATTTAAATTAGCCGCGCTCCCGCGCCGGACGTACTGCGCATGCGTGTGACGTCATTTTTCCCGACGGGCAGCGCGCGTAACTTAAAAGCTTTGTGGATCTGCTTAAGTCCTCATTTGCATACGCAAAGCGGCATTTCAATGAGAAATGCCCCCAGCGGCGGATGCGGTACTGCATCCTAAGATCTGACAGTGTAAGTGTCTTACAGATGTCAGATCTTCTGCCTAACTTTGGAAAAATCCTTTTGAGGATCGTTTCCAAAGTCAGGCACAGGGATACGCAGGCTGAACAGCAGTTCCGCCTGCGTATCTCCTTTGAAGATTTGGCCCATATTTTCCAAATTGGCAGTCTTTTTTTGATTATAGCGCAAAAAAAAAAAACACAGAGATGAGCAAATAGCACTAAAAGAAAGCTCTATTTGTGGGGAAAAAAGGACATCAATTGTGTTTGGGTACAATGTCGCACGACCGTGTAATTTTCAGTTTAAGCGATGCCGTGCTGTATCACAAAAAATGGCATGGTCATTAAGGGGGTAAATCCTTCTGGTGCTGAAGTGGTTAAAGTGAAAATAATTACAAACACACTTCTACACACTTTTTTTTATTTTGTTATTTGTGATATATGTATAACACCCAGTAAATAAACAGTTCCAATATTGCAATAAAGTCCAACATGATGGTAATGTATGAAATTACAGTATGTAGTGCTTCAAAGTAAAAAGCTTTGACCTTTCCACCAAGCACAGAAGAGATTATTAATAGCTTACCAGAATACCATGACCCTGTGAATATGAGTGGTCATGGAAAGCATGTGCGTATATCTCCAAGCTTCTTCACTCCTTAGCATTGTGCGGGGTAGCTGCAGGAATCCACTCTAAGGTAAATATCTGTATTGAAAATAGAAAAGCCTGCAATAGTGTAAAACCTATTAAAAGCATGTTTTATTTTATATATATATATATATATGTGTATATATTTATATATATATATATATATATATATATATATATATATATATATATATATATACACACACAGGGCACACTGTAATCACTGTATGCGTCATCGATTCCCCCTACTGCCCGACCTCCCCAGTGCTCCTCCCCCATCCTCCGCAGCACTACCGCCTTCCATTGTCTACTCTCCTGCCAGCTGCTCTATTTACTATACTTTCGTTGGTGAAGAACAGGAGGCCGCTCAGCACAGAGCGCTTCCCATTCATTCACTGAGGCTGCAGAGGAAGGAACTGGGGAATCTCTGTACTTACTTCCTTTCTCTATCTCAAAAGTGAGACATCAGGGGTCTGTTTAGACCTCTGATATTTCACCAAAGCCCCAAGTATCATAAAGGAAACTGTAAAAATAAATAAATACAAATATTAAAAAGGTGGAAGTGGTTAGTGTATCCTCTATTATATTTGGCACCTCATCCCTGTACAATAGGTAACAATGTGGGAAAGAGGGAATAAAGGTATTATGACGGTGCCTAATCAAGTTAGACCAGAAAGATTAAATCAGTTTAAATGAAGACAACATTTATTCAGCTCAAATAGGAATAGTGAAGGTATTGATCACAACAATGATACACTGAATTCAATTTATATAACAATGTGTCCCAACAGGTTTCACCAAAGCATTGGCTTCTTCAGGGGTATTGAGATAATTCAGGGTGGTGAATATTAAGGTCCCAAATTCACAGAGGTCAGGCAAGCAAGGATGTCCAGGGGTGGCAGACCAGGACAAAACCCTAGCGTGACTGCAGGGGACTAATAGTTCAAAACCAAACAAACAGTAATTAAAACAAAAGAATGGGGGGCGCTGACTGAACTGCCTTAGTCCAGGTGTAACATCAGAGACAGCTGCCTTAGTCCAGCTGCAAAGAATCCACTATAGAAGGGTTAACATAGCTAGATGTCAACACAGGCAAAAGCCTTGAGATAATGTCCAGGTGTAAAGCAATGGATTCAATGAAAAAAGGAAGCCTTGGATCAATCTTAACAAAAAATTCAGCGCCCCACCGACACACCAGTGAATTCTGGCTACAGTATGTGCTCATGTGGTACACAGATTAGTCTTGTCAATTTAAGAAGGTGCTCCTAACAACAACTCATATGTGTATAAAAGACACCTGTCCACGTAATCTCTATATATTCAATTCAAACCTCACTATCATGGGCAAGACCAAAGAGCTGTCAAAGTATGCCAGGGACTGTGAAGATTGTAGACCTGCAGAAGGTCTACGCCACCGACGTACGTTTCGTATAGTTACGTTTTCAAGGGGCGCCTTGAAAAAGTAACTATACGAAACCTACGTCGGCGGCGGAATCTGGTCAGGTGTACTATGTCCTACGTCACTGTACGATCATCTGGATAGTGTCTGCAGCTGGTGGAACGCATGCTGCCACGGTGGTGGGAGAGTCAGTGTTTTTTTATTAAAGCTTGCAGCCCCAGTGACGGGAGAAGGACACTTTTTATGTAAGTAGCCAATTGGCTGGTGTTTTGATTCCATTTTAATAAAATAGCGTTGCACTATGGAAGCTGTTTGTATTCCATGTTCTAAAATCTCAACATTCCGAGGGTGAGGTATCGTACATGCTCCAGTCGATTTATATGTCTGCAGGCATTATCCTGCTCGAGCGCATCTGACTGTCTTTTTCATTAAAGAGGTCAACCAGATCTGGTAAGCACAATTTACTACTTGTGCACATTGGGTGTCGTACTAATTATCCAGGTGGTGGAAGATCAATTAAGTTTGCACGACCGGAGACGGTTTTTGTATCACAGCAAGAAATATATCTAGAGGATATTCGAGCATTGATGTTGTATCTTTGTTTGCACCAATGGGACTTTATTATTTACTATTGATTTATTGATTGATTTATCACGTACAACAGGACACATTTTTATTAATTTACTTGTTGTTGCATATTATAGGATAAGTTGTGTAATTACATATTACTCCATATCGCCCCCAGTACACTTTTTAGCACGCATCAGATAGAAGTCACATACACTTTATCACTTTCTAGGGGAGCAGCTTAGCACACATTGTGTGTTTGGGACCTGTACATGGGCACCCAAATTATTGTTTAATAATATATATAAATATTTTTTTTGGCACGGAATCTTTTATTTTTATTTACACAAATATATATGTGGTTCCATTGAAGAACACTTACTTCTGTGAGCCAACATATGTGGACAGTTGTTGGGAATAGGTTAAATGCTGTCTATGCTGTATGTATAATATTCATACATTTTTACAGTGAAAAAAATAGCTTTTGTAGTATTTTATGACTGTAATTCTGCAAATGTAACTCACAAAAGATTGTTTAAATTATGTTTATACAAAAACATGTACAATATTCCTTTATTTTCACAGTGAAAAATACACACTTTACAGCAGTAGTGTATTTAGGTTTTGTGCTGCCCTTGTGCACCCCCTAATTTAAATATGACCCACCCCTTCCTGTCAAGGCCACACCCCTTGCTGTTTAAGATCCGCCCAAAAATGTACTGCGCTAAGGTGGCAGCAAAAATTTTCATGCATAAATATTCATTTCTATAGCTGTCAGGACAAAGATTTGTCTGCAGGCAGGGTATTTATGGCTTTGAGCACTTCCACTATAGTGAAAGGTGCTGAGAGAGAAGATTGTGAGGATGAGGTCAGTGAGGGTGTGTTTATCAATTCCAAGAAGGTCCGTATTTGGGCTTCTGAGGGAGGATGGAAGTCTCTGGCTTTTTGTATATTGTACAAGGATGAGTATAATTTGCCAGCTTTGTTAGCTTGAGTGTAAAAATTTAGTTTAGATCTTTTGAGTGTGTGTTCGTGTTGGCTGAGAAGGCAGTTGGTCTGATTTTGTCATAGTTTGTCAAGGGTAAGAGCAACATTTCCATCTAACAAAGTTTTATGTTGTTGTTTAAGAATTTGTATGTGAGCTAGTAAGTCAGCTGTCTCCTTGGATTTCCTCCTCTTCTCGTGCACCCGTATTTTTATCAAGATGCCTCTCATAAATGCCTTGTGTGAATTCTATAGCACAAACTTGTCTATGTCTTCTGTTGCATTAAGCTGGAAGAAAGAGGTTAGTTCTTTTTTGATCTGCTTCTTGTATATGGGGTTGGTTAGAAAAGTTGCGTTCAGTATCAAAGATTTCCAATGAGACAGGGGCATGGTCTGACCATGTGATGGAGTCAATCTGCATCTTAGATATACAGTTGTAGCATGAGCTTGTCAACAAGGAACAGATCAAGTCTCGAGTAAGATTGTTGTGTTTTGGAAAAAAGGTATAGTACCTTTCAATGCCATGCAGGCATCTCCAAGTGTCATAAATGTTTAGTTAGTGATAAATGAGTACAGTGAGGATGTTCTTTTGCGAGCCCTGCTAGAAGAGTCTATTATGGGGTATCATTGAAGCCCCTGTAGATTATAAGGTGTCTTTGGGCTTTTATTTTTGCTCCGATTTCACCCCCAAAAAAAAGATGTTGCCGTGTGTTAGGTGAGTAAAGGTTGATCAGAGTAATCTGGGTGTTGTCTACATTTGCTTGTAGTATAATGAAATGGCCAGCTGGGTCAGAGTAGGAGGCATGAGCTTTGGCTGCGTCACAGATTCAGGTATAACTCTGATTTTGACATTGTTCCTGTCCTCTAGGTCTGCCACCTTGTCTTTTAGTCTCTGTATTTCACGTGATTTATCCTGGTAGGTATCTACCTTGTCATTGTGAGCTGAAACTACTTTCCCCACTTTTGATTATAGGTCTTCCGTTCGTTTGGTGATGTGGGTGATCAGTGTCTGTGTGTGGCTGATTGCTCTGTCTATGTTGGATTGAATAACCATATTGAGTGACTGCAGCATATGTTTGAGCTCTGATACCGTGGCAGGCTTATCTGAGGGTTGTCAGGTTCAGTAAATGGCAGTGGCGTTGGTGCAGTGGAGAGATTCAACTTTTTACTTACATGTGCCCTGGATAGAGGGGATTTCAATGGTGAGGAGGCTGGTCTCTTTTGATGGTCTTCTGGGGGGATTGGAGGTCTGTGATATCTTCTGTGAGTTCTGATTCTTTCTCTGTGCCTCAGCGTGCCAGCTCCATCTTGAGATTTCTCCTTAGATTGCCCGGGGAAGAAGTCTATCAGTTTGCAGGGCTGCACGAGTGCAGATTTTCCCCTGAATGATCCCTTCTTGTTGCAGGGGTTGTGGTTACATCAATAACACCTCCTTCAGCCCACAAAGCCAGATCCCTGACCTTATTTTTGGAGAGGTCCCCCAGCTTGACAGGGGCCCACTACCCACGTGATAGGACAATGTAACTGGAAAAAAACAAGTTGTTTTATACCAAATCTGATTATTAATGGGTTCTGCATGGGGACACATGTTGCCAAGCAGCTAACAGATATACACTCCGATATAAAATAGCAGAAAACTGTGAGATCTGGCTATACATGTCTATGGTCTAGAAGGGGTCAGGTGGCCTGATCCCTATGGTCTTATATCATATATGTATGTAATGCTCTATACAACTTTCTTTGCACTGTGCTGAGTCAAGTCCACATGCAAATACATGGAATGGAAATAAGGTTTGGCTCCTAGCCACTCATGTTATACTTGATCTCCTTTGAAATTCCTGGAGTGTGGAGAGACATTTCAAGTCATGTCTTGCATTGAAATTTGGAATCCTATCAACACAACATGATTACATTAAGACAGAAACACGGGCTCTCAAAATGAATACGTCCTTTAGTTATGCAGAACAATAAACTAATTAGCTGTGACAAGCTGTAGCTAAATCAATACTGAACCTTTCCTATTATGTATAATTGTATTTCCAAGGCATAACTGCATATCCAATTTGAGTTGAACAAATCAAATATCGTAACTAAAGGTCTAATCATGGTGGATTATTTCGAAAATGAGATGGCCTTAATTTGCAAAAGAAAAATTGCACTGCCAACCTTTCAGAGGATCATGCATGTAGATGATAAATATTGTTCATGACATGTAGAATAGGAAAACAGCAATGAAAGCTTGATTTCCTTGAATGCAAAAGATTTGTTGTAGGCTATTTCCGTTAGCTGTTAGATTAGCCATTGCCAATTTTCCTGTAAAATTACAATTGCCTGGCTTTCATGCTAATCCTCTGTTCTCACTTTACTGTGACTTGTTTTGGGTCAGTGACTCATACTATTTAAGATCGGTGCCCTTTAACAGTTTCTAATATGTCCTTTTTTGTGGGACTATTTTACCAAGCCCATATGCAAAAAAATATATATATACGTCTCAGATTAAAGGTAATCTCTTTGATTTGAGCATATTTGCAATAATCCCTAGATAACATCAACAGTGCACTAATTGATTTTACTGGTTGTATAAAATTGCTCTTTAATGGACTATTATCCTAAGCTACTTCCCAGCAATTTTCCTCCATTGATAGATTCCACCAATAGAAACCAATTTAGCTTGGAATAATGGCAGGTAATGTGATTGCTTCACTGTATCAACACTTTCCTCTACTTATCCTACACATTTAAAGTGCTAGTTATCTAAAAATAAATCCTTTAGGCCAACAAAAAGTCAACTACAGTATATACATTATTTTAGAAAACTGTATTTTTACATAAAGCAAGCGCGCTGCCACAATACATAAGTGTTAGTGGGCTCTCAAACATTTCCTACATCCTTTAAAAAAATTGAGGTAACTTAAAGGGGTTGTAAAGATATATTTTTTTTCACCTTAATTTCACCTTAATTCATTCTACAATGTTAAACTGTGTAATGCAAAAAAAGGAGCAGTGATGCAGGGTGCTGTGTAATGTAAAAGGGTCCAGAGATGCAGGGTGCTGTGAAATGTAAAGGGGTGCAGAGGGCTGTGTAGTGTAAAAGGGTCCAGAGGTGCAGGGGGCTATGTGATGTAAAGGGGTCCAGTGGCGCAGGAGGCTGTGTAATGTAAAGAGGTGCAGAGGTGCAGGCAGCTGTGTAACGTAAAGGGGTCCAGAGGTGCAGTTGTGGAGAAGGGTACACAGTAGTAACAAATAGATATTGAAGGATGCAGAGGTATGCAGGGGGCACAGTGGGGTGTTTTTACATTTTAACATGGGGGGGTGCCAGATATTGGATCCGCCCCGGGTGCCAAATGCTCTAGGTACACCCCTGGCATATAGGCTCCTGAGATGTGAATTCCGGTCCTGGAGAAAGAGAGGTGGGGGGAGGGGACAAAGAAAAATGGAGAGAAAGAAGAAGGGATAGAATGAACAAGAAAGATGGATAGGGAGAGAGAGAAAATGGGAAGAAAGGAGAACAGAGAGCAAACAGTAGGGTAAAAAATATTTGGAAATGGTTATTGGGGGGGGGGGTGACACCATATTTTACCGCACCAGGTGACACCAACCCTAGTGACGCCACTGTATTCATCTTGCTAATTTTCTAGTTGATTAGGGCAGTATGCTGTTTGAAAATGTTCAGCCTTTAATTCAGGTTTGAGCTAGCTTTGTCCAGTATTCCTAAAGGCAGCGATGACTTTTCTCCCCCCCTTCAGTATGGCTCAGGTAAAATCTTTAGTGTGGATTTTGGAGAATGACTTGGCGCATTTCTTTAAGGACTATTCAGAAGGTTTCCAACAGGTGCTAGTGAAGTATGTTAACACAGTACAGTCTCTTGTCACAGGCAGCATGTCAATTTAATTTTGTTCAGCCATTACTACAAGCATGGTCAGATATATTGCACTCAGCCTCAGTCAGCTTGCAACAACCCATTCCTGCTGCCAGACACCTGCCTGCTAAAATGTCTCTCTCTCCATCACCCACAGCAACCACAGTCTCAGCCCAATATACCCTGCTACAACTAAGTATCAGTACCCTGTTTCCACTTTCTGCACCTACCCTGCCTTTAACCCATCTACCTCTTCTCTGCTGCCTGCAACAATCCCACAAAAATCCTTTTTTTACTCTTTTTTACTTTTGCTCTTTTCTTCAATCAGCTGCTCCCCCTATTAACAGCCCTGCAGTCACTTGCAGAACTTCAGTGGCTAAACCAAAGAAGAAATGGAAGTTTTTCCCAATCCATACAATTCTGCCATTATCCCAGCCTGCTTCCACATTAGCTGATCTGCTCTAACCTGCTTCCACACCAGTCAATTTGCTCCAGCCTTCTTCCACACCAGTAGGGATGAGCCGAACACCCCCCCGTTCGGTTTGCACCAGAACCTTCGAACGGACCGACCGTTCACGCAAACATTTAGAACCCCATTGACGTCTATGGGACTCGAACGTTCAAATTCAAAAGTGCTCATTTTAAAGCCTAATATGCAAGTTATTGTTGTAAAACGTCTTTGAGAACCCGGGTCTTGCCCCAGGGAACATGTATCAATGGAAAAACGTTTTAAAAACAGTTTTTTTTCAGGAGCAGTGATTTTAATGATGCTTAAATAAAAAAATATATATATTAAAATTCCTTTAAATATTGTACCTGCTGGGTGTCTATAGTATGCCTGTGAAAACGTCTTTGAGAACCCGGGTCTTGCCCCAGGGAACATGTATCAATGGAAAAAAAGTTTTAAAAACGGTCGTTTTTTTCAAACTACAGAGCACACGGCCAGTACAGGTGCAAACTACAGAGGACACAGGCAATAAACCACGTAAGAATACTGCAGCTAGCACAATCACCTGCCTGCCAGCAAATTAGGAAGAACTGATCTAGCTAAACTATACAGTGTATAAATATATGTACAACACCTGGGATGTATATATATCCTCTACACACTGTAACATTAACTGACCTGCCTGCCTGCCTGCTCTATCTACTTGCAAAAAATGACACTCTCTCTGTCCTCTCTTAACCCCCGCAACACACTACACAAGGCCGACCTGCAAGCGGCCTATTATAGTGTGGGGCGTGTACTAAACCCCCTGAGCCATAATTGGCCAAAGCCACCCTGGCTTTGGCCAATTATGGCTCTCCGTTTTTTGCAAGCTCTGATTGGCCAAGCATGTGGGTCATAGTGCATGCTTGGCCAATCATCAACCAGTCTGTGAAATGTAACTCGAATTTGGCGCAAACTACCTGTTTTGTTCGTATTTCGACGAATGATCGAACATACGATGTTCGAGTCGAATATGAGTTCGACTTGAATACGAAGCTCATCCCTACACACCAGCCAATTTGCTCCAGCCTGCTTCCACACCAGCCGATCTGCTCCAGCATGCCTCCATGCCAACTGATCCTCTCCAGTCTGCCTCCACGCCAGCTGATCCACTCCAGCCTGCCTCCACGCTAGCCGATCAACTCCAGCCTGCCTCCATATCAGCCGATCTGCTCCAGCATGCTTCCACACCAGTTGATCTGCTCCAGCCTGCTTCCACATCAGCTAATGTTCTCCAGTCTGCTTCCACACCTGCCAATCTGCTCCAGCATGCCTCCACGCCAGTTGATCTGCTCCAGCCTGCCTCCACGCCAGCCAATCTGGTCCAGCCTGCCTCAATGATTGCCATTGGGGTTAGGCTAGCCTCTGATGGTCCTGAACCTGATGACCCACCTAACTCTGCCAACCCTCTGTCTGCTGTTCAGCCTTATGTTCCAGTACCTGCTGTCCGACCTGATGCTTCAGTGTTTGCTGTCCAGCCTGATCTTCCGGTGCCCATGGTCCAGCCTGATGCTTCAGTACCCACGGCCCAGCTTGACGTCCCAGTGCCCACGGTCCAGCCTGATTTTCCAGTGCCCTCTGTCCAGCCTGATGTTCCGTGCCCTCGGTCCAGCCTGATGTTTTGGCTCCCTGGGTCCAGCCAGATATCTGGCTCCCTGGGTTGAGCCTGATGTTCCGTGCCCACTGACCAGCCTGATGTTCCAGTACCCATAGTCCAGCCTGATGTTCTGGTGCCCATAGTCCAGCCTGATATTCCGGTGCCCACGGTCCAGCCTGATGTCCCATTGCCCACCGTCCAGCCTGATGTGCCGTTGCCTGTTTCCTAACCTGCTGAACTGATGCATGCTACCCAGCCTTCTGAGCCAGTTCCCATTACCCTGCCTGTTGAGCCGGTACCCGTTACCAGCCTGCTGATTCATTGCTAAATTGGTTTCTGATGCCCAGCTTGCCGCTGCTGCTTTGCATCCTGCTGCTCCAGTGCCCACTGTCCAGCCCATTGCTCCAGTGCCCACTTTCCAGTCCCATGATCCAATGCCCAGCTTGATGATCTAGCTCCTGATACCCAGCCTGATGTTCCAGTGCCCGCTGTCTAGTCTAATGTTCCAGTGCCTGCTGTCCGCCCCAATGTTCCAGTGCCCGCTGTCCGGCCTGATGTTCCAGTGCGATTCCTGATGTTCCAGTGCCCGCTACCCAGCCTGATGTTCCAGTGCCTGCTGTCCAGTCTGATGATCCAATGTCCAGCTTGATGATCCAGTTTGTGATACCCAGCCTGGTGTCCTAGTCCCTGCTGTCTGGCCTGATGTTCCAGTGCCTGTTGTCCGGCCTGATGTTCCAGTGCCTGCTGCCCGGCCTGATGTTCCAGTGCCTGCTGTCCAGTCTGATGATCCAATGCCTGATGTCCAGCTTGATGATCCAGTTCCTGATGCCCAGCTTGCCGCTGTTGCTTTGCATCCTGCTGCTCCAGTGCCCACTGCCCATCCTGTTTCTCCAGTGCACACTGTCTAGTCTCATGATCCAATGCCCAGCTTGATGATCTAGCTCCTGATACCCAGCCTGATGTTCCAGTGCCCTCTGTCTAGTCTGATGTTCCAGTGCCTGTCTGCTCCAATATTCCAGTGCCTGCTGTCCAGCCTGATGTTCCAGTGCCTGCTACCCAGCCTGGTGTTCCAGTGCCTGCTGTCCAGTCTGATGATCTGATATACGATGTCCAGCTTGATGATCCAGTTCCTGATACCCAGCCTGGTGTCCTAGTCCCCGCTCTCTGGCCTGATGTTGCAGTGCCTGTTGTCCGGCCTAATGTTTCAGTGCCTGCTGCCCGGCCTGATGTTCCAGTGCCTGCTGTCCAGTCTGATAATCCGATGCCTGATGTCCAGCTTGATTATCTAGTTCCTGATGCCGGGACCTAATGTTCCAGTGTCCACTGTCCAGCCTGATGTTCCAGTACCCACTTTCCGGCTTGATGTTCCAATGCCCGCTGCCCAGCCTGATGTTCTAGTGCCCGCTAGCCAAAATCTAAATGAGGCTCTGGCAATCTCTAGATATCTCCAAAATAAAGACCTCATTATACAAACAATTAAACATTAATCATCCCTTTAGACACTTACAATGTTCAGACATATATGTTTACATAGACCAGCATCTAAAGGGACCATTTACACCATCTATCTATCTATCTATCTATCTATCTATCTATCTATCTATCTATCTATCTATCTATCTATCTATCTATCTATCTATCTATCCCAGAAGGGAAAACACCTAACCCTCTTCCCTAAACTGGCAAACCAATATACTCACAAGAATAAACAAATACGGGCTTCAATGAACACATATACAGAGTGCAATGGTATTGGTAAGATGAACCGAAAACTTTGATTCATAAGGGTATTCAGCACTGTAATTTGTTTTGTTATTTTATATTAAATAATTTGGTTTCTAATTAATTAGACAATGGCCACAACGGTCAAGGACATGGTATGTAAGTTTAAAAAGATTTGGCCCCCTTCACTTACACACTACCTACCAAGGAAGTTGGACCTGTCCCTGCTGATCTTGTGAAAATGTAACTCCTAGGTTTAGTGTGACTCATTTTGGAAGCTGATGCAGATTCACCAACAAACCCCCCAATTCGACCATCACCCCCCATATTCTAATCCAGTACCCTCCAAACTGATCACCATTTTTTTATCCCCTTTCTTCCTCCTTCCTTCTTTCTTTCCTCCTTTTGTTTACCTCCATAAACAATTAGTCTTAATTTATTGCCACATACAATTCCTCTACTTTAACTCTTGTATAATTGATGCATTGTTAATGACTCACTGTCGAGGACTATGGATGAGCTGTAACACCCCCGGTTCGGTTTGCAGCAGAACATGCGAACAGGCAATTTTGAACGCGCGAAAGTCTATGGGACACGAACGTGAAAAATCAAAAGTGCTAATTTTAAAAGTTAATATGCAAGTTCTTGTCATAAAAAGTGTTTGGGGACCTGGGTTCTTCCCCAGGGGACATGTATCAATGCAAAAAAAGTTTTTAAAAACGTCAGTTTTTCAGGAGCAGTGATTTTAATAATGCTTAAAGTGAAACAATAAACGTGAAATATTCCTTTAAATTTCATACCTGGGTGGTGTCTATAGTATGCCTGTAAAGTGTCACATTTTTACCATGTTTAAAACAGTCCCTGCGTAAAATGAAATTTCTAAAGGAAAAAAAGTAATTTAAAACTACTCGCGGCAATACAGATAAAAGTCATTGAAAGAAACAAAATGGGTTCCCCCCCCCAGCCCATTACCAGGCCCTTTGGGTCTGGTATGAATATTAAAGTGGGGGGTTCCCCCTATTAATAAAAAAAAAAAAAAAAAAATTCCTCTAGCATAAAATGAGGCATAGTAGCGCGAGCTACAGTATGCCTGTCTTTATTTTTTTAGCCCCGTACTCACTGTGCAATCGTAGAGAGAAGATTCTGACTCCCCGCGGGGAATGGGCGTTCCTATGGAGAGGGAAGGTGATTGACGGCCGGCTCTGGCACGTCACGCTTCTCCGGAAATAGCCGAAATAGCACTTGGTGCTTCACGGCGCCTGCGCATAGTCTGTGCGCAGGCGCCGTGAAGAGCCGAGACCTACTCCGGCTATCTTCGGGGAGCGTGACGTGCCAAAGCCGGCCGTCAATCATGCTCCCTCTGGATAGGAACGCCCATTCCCCGCGGGGAGTCGGAATCGTCTCGCTAGGATTGCAGAGTGAGTACCGGGCTAAAAAATAAATACAGGCATACTGTAGCTCGCGCTACTATGCCTAATTTAATGATAGAAAGTTGTTAATAAGGGTGAACCACCGCTTTAAGGGGAACTCTGAACCAAAATTACAAAAGAAATTGTGTGGGGGTCCCCCCAAATTCCATGCCAGGACCTTCAGGTCTGGTAAGGATATTAAGGGGAACCCTGCATATTTTTTTTAAATGGCACAGGGGTCCCCCTCGAAATCCATACCAGACCTGAAGGGTCATACCAGACCTTAAGAGTCACGGCTGTGTAGCGTCATTCGACGGGCACCTCCCATGGAGGCGAAATTGGATCATGGCAGCATTTTTTTCCGTATCTTGGGACCACAATGTTCCAAGCTGTGTCTTGTGTTTTTTACAATTTTTGACACTTTTATTGTGAAATGGTAGGGGTACAATGTACCCCATTACCAATTCATATGGGGGGGCCGGGATCTGGGGGTCCCCTTTGTTAAAGGGGCTTCTAGATTCCGATAAGCCCCCCGCCCGCATACCCCAACAACCACTGGCCAAGGGTTGTGGGGATGAGGTCCTTGTCCCCATCAACATGGGAACATGGTGCTTTGGGGTTCAGACCCCAAAGCATCCTCCCCATGTTGAGGGCATGTGGCCTGGTATGGTTCAATAGGTGGGGGGAGCTCCCCCGGTCCCCCTCTTTTCCTGTGGCCTGCCAGGTTGCGTGCTTGAAAAAGGGTCTGGTGTGGATTTTTGGGGGGACCCCATGCCATTTTTTTTATTTTGGCGCAGTGTTCCCCTTCAAATCCATACCAGACCTAAAGAGTCTGGTATGGATTTTAAAGGGGGACCTCTACACCATTTTTGTTTCAATTGGCGTAGGATTCCCCTTAATATCCATACCAGACCATTTTTTTTTTAATTTTGGTTCAGGGTTCCCCTTAATATTCATACCAGACCCAAAGTACCTTTTAATGGACTGGGGGGGAACCTATGCCATTTTTTTTCAATGACTTTTATCTGTATTTATTCATTATAGCCGCATTTCCTTTAGAAATGTCATTTTGCGCAGGGACTGTTCTAAACATGGGAAAAATGTGCTAATTTACAGGCATACTATAGATACTTACATTTGACTCGAACATCGGGCTCATCTCTATCAAGGACACAAGATAAAAAAAATAAAGCCATATTTTTATTAAAAAATTATCCTACATGCGGATGAGAAGATAAAGATACTGATAGGAAGACCTAGTCACCCTGGATTTTGAATCCCACATGGAACAACATGGTTGATATTTTGTTCTACTGATGAATAAACATGTTTTTTTGTGCTTTTACAGCTATATGCTTTATGCTGCTATAATTTTATTAACATTAAAAACAAAATTATTAAAACAAAGACTGTTAACTTGAATGGGTCTCTCTTAGTGTTATCCTATCCTGCACTATTACCTTATTGCATGGGTCTTCAAACTACGGACCTCGAGTTGTTCAGGAACTACAATTTCCATTATGCCTAGTCATGTCTGTGAATGTCAGTGTGTTACAATGCCTCATGGGATGTGTAGTTCTACAACAGCTAGAGGGCCGTAGTTTGAGGATCCCTGCCTTATTGTGTATGATCTATTTGATTTGGGATGATAAAGTCCTTTTTAAATGACCATCTCATTTTATATTGAGTAGTAACAGTACTGTTCTCATTAGGAGATGCTAGTGAGGTCATCTGCCCCAGGTCAGCAAACATAACTATACAATCAATTTTCTGAAGCCATTATCTTTTTAACATAGATATAAAAAGATAAATGTATCTACTTTTTATATAAATTTATAGCCTGAACTAGGTTTTCCTGGAATGTGAATAATTTTTACTGGATGAAGGCCACTCAAAATTTTTAGCTGCCCTTTGTCCTGCACACAGCTCGTAAAATCTTGAAATTTGCATCAAACTATTCAATCTGAATTCATTTTGAAACCTTTAAGAAAAGTGTAGTGAGGACTGGAGCACAAATCTGTTCTGTAATGTTAACATTTTAAGGGACAGTGGCAAATTCACATCTGCTTTTGATCCCTTAAAAAACAGGTTTCCACTTCCCATTTTTTTGCAATGACAAGTGATAGTTTCAGATTTTAAATGCAGCTCATCCCGGTGGTTAAAACTGGTATTATACCATACTATATGAGTCCTCTTTATAAGCTTGAAGTAAGAATATAAGTAATTAAGTGGTGTTACTTTCAATTTGACCAATCAAATTCATTGGTTCACTTTCCCGAAGAATACAGGAATAATTTGCAGTGAATAATTAAAAAAGGGTTATATAGTCATCCATCTAAAATTGTTAAAACTTTATACAGCTTATTTATTACTTATATACAATTTCCATAATCCAAGAGAAAACTTTAGGATAAAACAGAGTGGTTATTCATGAGAGTAATTCATGCAGTTTCAACACTAAACCTACACACCCCCAAAACATGTAAGTTAGAATTAGTATGGTAAATTCTGTAGTCAGCGAGCTGAGGCGTTGCGGACTGCGGAGTGTCACGCTGTGCGCTGGGCTCTGGGCTCTCCCGGGACCCCCGACCGCAGCCATGAGGAAAAAGTGTATCTGTGAGATCTGCAACTGTGGGAGCCACCGCTGCCCACATATTCCCACAAAGATTTTTGACAAATCTGGACAACCTTGTGTACTGACTGAATATGTGGAGAAATACCCTCAGTATGATAATGTACAACCACCAAATAGCATGAAACCAAGGCTTGGGTACCAAGGAAACAGTGGAAAAATGGAAGGAGTAACAACATTTAAATCAGATTATATCCCATATGATGTAACAAACCGCCCCGTACGTCCTCATCAAGAATATGAACCAAAGCCAGGACATATTGAACTTGGGACAACCTATAACCGAGATTTTAATGCTCATAAAATAGAACCAGTGGGACCTGCACGTCCGGTAGAAAACAGAAAAATTTACATGGGAAAGTTTGACACAAACCCTACTTATAAAGATGACTACAGAGCATGGGATATCAGTAAAAGAGAACTTGCTAAACAGGAACGTACTTACCGACCTCCTACAGTTAAATTTGGAAATTCAACTACATTCCAAGATGACTTTTTTCTAAAGGAAATAATGCCAAGAGAAAGTTTTAAGCCTGGTGTAGCAAAACGCAATAGCATGCCTTTTGATGGTACCACAAACCATCGTACTTCTTTTGTTCCTCATGAAATTGAGCCAAGGCATCAAAGACCGAAACAAGAATATAAACCCAGTAGTCAAACATTTGATGATCTTACTACTCATCGCATCAATTTCAAGGGCACACTTGGAGAAGTAACAAAAAGCTGCAGACCTGATTATAGTAAAGTTGGTAGCAATGCTCGATTTCAAGGCAGCACTGAATTCCGTGATAGTTTTCAGCCTTGGTCAGTAGCTCCAACTCAAGTTCAGAAATCTTATGAATATGTTCCACCTACTACGCACATGGAGGTGGACACTACATCTCATCTAATTTTTTTAATGTAGCTGTCTCTTGCTCTTGGCGATCGCAGCGATACCACATTGACATTGACCTTGACCATGACCCAAACACTAAGGCCTTGTACACACGATCAGTCTAAACCGATGAAAACGGACTGAAGGACCGTTTCATCGGTTAACGGATGAAGCTGACTGATGGTCTGATGTGCCTACACACCATCAGTTTAAAAACCGATCAAGTCTAACGCGGTGACGTAAAACACATGATGTGCTGAGAAAAATTAAGTTCAATGCTTCCAAGCATGCGTCGACTTGATTCTGAGCATGCGCGGGTTTTGAACCGATGCTTTTGCGTACTAACCGTCGGTTTTGACCGATCAGTTAGGCGTCCATCGGTTCAATTTTAAAGCAAGTTCTAAATTTTTCGACCGAAGAATAACGGACTGATGGGGCCCATACACGGTCGGTTTGGACCAATGAAACTGAACTTCAGTCCGTTTTCATCGGTTTTGTCCGACCGTGTGTACAGGGCCTAACTATTGCACTGACCTAGATCAAACCTTGATCTAGATTTATTTTTATTTTTTATTGTTATTTTTTTACACTGTTGTTTTTTTTTTCATCAAGAGAGAAAGAGAGAGAGATTCAATGTATCTCTCTCCTCCATTCAGAGAGCGAAAACACAGGGGTGGGCTTCAAAGTTACTGAGTTCCGGGTCCTGTTCGTTCGTACGGGACCTTGGGCTCTTAGTGAGACCCCTTGCTCTGTGCTGCGAGCGTGCCTTTTGGCACTTTCCCAGCACAAAGACAGATTTGCATGTATGCAGCTCCACGAAAAAAAAAAAAACAGTCCAGTGGGACCGCATATTTGCAAACGCTCGGTACCAAGGGGTTAATGACGCTAAATATTTCCACAGCATCCAACTGCAACATTGGTAATTCATTATTGTAATTCCATAACTTGTAAAGTCAATAATTTAATAACTGGAAGCACCTATCCAGCCACTGATTCAATCATATAAAATATTGCAAGATATTGCACAAAGGACAAAAAAATTAATTGTAAAAAATTGTATTTAACTGAAATTAAGGCTCACGATTTTATACAGACAAATTTGATCAAAGGCATGCATATGGTTCTGTTTCTTTTTTCCAGTTTTTTAGATTTACCTTTTCAACTATTTAAAATGCAGCTTTGCTAAAAAAAAATTTTTTTTAAATGTTACTTCAGATAAGTATTGACAATAAAATTGCAACAACAGAAAGATGAATAGCAATGAAGAGACTTATAAAATAAGACAACATAAGGGACATTTCTGCTTGAGATGCAAACAATTGTAACAATATGAAATTACTCTGACATACTGAGAGGAACACTGAATAACTGGGCCAGTGTTACAGTCATTGTTTTTTGGAAACCACCAACATATCATTTTACACTTGTGGAGCTATCTGGCTAATCTATGAGAGGTTGACATATATGGCATTATGGAAATGGGAGGCTGAACTGGACATTACAAATACTCCATCACCAGAACCAGGGCTTGCCCTACCATGGGTCCCAGTGGGTCCATTGGACCCAGGCAGCACATGATAAAATTGTAATTGTAAAAAAATGGTATTTAACTGAAATTAAGGCTCACGATTTTATACATAGAAATTTAGGGCCAAATTCTCAAAAATCGTGCGTAACTTAACTTTAGGGAGTTAAGTTACACTGCCGCAATTTTCTGAAATTAAGTACCGATTCTCAAAGCACTTACCCGGAAAATTGCGGCAGCGCAACTTAACTCCATCCGTCACAAGGCGTTCCTAGTTTAAATGGGCGATTCCCATTTAAATTAGGCGCGCTCCCGCGCCGGACGTACTGCGCATGCGTGTGACGTAATTTTTCCCGACGGGCAGCGCACGAACGTAATTTACGCCGGGCTTTGTGGATCGCGACGGGACAATAAAGTTGCGTCGGAAAAAAAAAAAATACGCGCCGAAAAAAAAAAATCAAATTAAAAAAAAAATCGCGGCGATCGAAAAAAAGGTCTGATTTTACATGGTGTACTAAATTTACACATTGTAAAACCAGATCTAGTTTTGCGCTAGCAAATCGTAACTTACGCAGAAACCACAATGCTTAAAAGCTTTGTGGATCTGCTTAAGTCCTCATTTGCATACACAAAGCGGCATTTCAATGAGAAATACCCCCAGCGGCGGATGCGGTACTGCATCCTAAGATCTGACCGTGTAAGTGTCTTACAGATGTCAGATCTTCTGCCTAACTTTGGAAAAATCCTTTTGAGGATCGTTTCCAAAGTTAGGCACAGGGATACGCAGGCTGAACAGCAGTTCCGCCTGCGTATCTCCTTTGAAGATTTGGCCCTTAGTATCTATTAATCGGTTTTTATTAACCTTAAAATGCTCTTCTTCTAACAAGTCTGTAGATGCCTATGTGTGCATGGCCATATAGGCATACACAGAGGAGTGTTCAGAGGCTGAAAAAGTCAAATGCCCTTAGAAAAAGAAAAAAAAAGAAGTGTTTTTTTTTATAGCCACTGTGCATGAGGCCTTAGTGTGTTGGATTCTTCTTGGCTTTCTCCTTCTGTTCCAGCCACTATGTCACTGACAAATGACAAGACTGTGTACTGGAGAATTACATACAAATAAACACTACAGAGGCTGTGAGTCTGAGCTGTTTTCCTGCACAAAGATTTACGTACATTAATTGTGGTGAACGGGAGTGAACCACAACTGCGGTAGCAAGGATTTCAATGCTCTTCTTTATGTGAGAATTCAGTATTAGGCCCCAGGCGTCACTCCACACAAACAGGAGTTTGGGGGTTCTCTACATCATCTCTCTCTCACATAAAGATAGGCGTTGAGCTACTGAGCTTGGACGCATTTCAACATGCGACCAGAGCTTAGCGTTTAAAATTATAGTATGCACTAAAAGATACGTATGCACAACTGTATGCAAGTAATTATTAGTATTACGTAGCGTTGTGCATTAGGCCACTAAGGGAGAAGGTATGAAATACGTCAATTCTTAGCATAGTAAGTTTAGGCAAACATGTTCCGCAAGTTAGGGCATAAGCCCATAAACAGGTAGTACTTATGTCAAGCACGTAATAAATAGGCGTTGTTGAGACAACTAATAATTACATATGAGAAGCAATTATAGCTTAGTTACTTTGAAAGTACACATAGTAAATAGGAGTTGTAGTGACAACTAATAATTGCATCTGGGAGGCAATTATAGCACAGGTACTTTGAGTGTACTCGTAGTAAATAGGAGTTGAAGCGACAACTAATAATTGCATAAGAGTGGCAATTATAGCTCAGGTAATAATAGTTGCACATAAGAGGCAATTATAGCTGACATAATTTGAAAGTAAATGTCCCTTTAAGATATTCCTTTGCAATGAGCCATAAGCACAACAGTATATCCCAAATAGTATGTTGATAGGCAAAAGGCCTAATAAATAACAGCAATTGTAGTAGATGGAACATAAGCAGCAGATCTTCCTATGGCACTACAAGTGACACAATAGCTACTTATCCGTTTGCAGGCTTCAGTGTAGGAAGTAGGGATTCTGTGGTGTAAAGTGTTCAGCAAGGAAGGCCTCAAGGTTGTCCCCAGCAATAGCTCTCTGTTGCAGTAGATGTAACAGCTCTAAAGTAGTAGTTGCAGCTGGAGCGGTGTTGCAGCATGGGGAGCAATGCAGTCCAGAGATTACTGGCAGCTATGATTGGTTGTAGCCTAGCCGGCTATGGCAGACAATAATAGAACAGGGATTCGTTGTTAAGTGAATGCCTTTATAGACATTAGTCACATGCAGATACAGGTACAGTGCATACAGCACTGATTCAAGCAAACCGGTGAGAGTAGCGGCGCACTTTTGCGTTCCAGGCTGGAATGCACCACGGCGCAGGGCGATGACATCATCTGGGGATCTCAAGTGGAGGCCCATCAAGGCAAGGGGTTTTCAGCAGAGAATTTTTTTTATATACTGTCTGTAAAAAAATGAGCTAACCCCAAAAAAAAGTTCATATCACCCTATGGAAAAATAAACAAGGGGCAAGAAAATAAATAATGGTCTGTTCAAAGACACAATTTCTGGAGCTTGACGTAGAGGGAATAGGCTCTGAGTCTTGCAAGTAGTCATCTGACATTTTTCGGATGTTGCAAAAGTTCAACTGAGCGAATTTTTATGTCTCCTAGAGACACCACTACACACATGTCCAGAAAGTCTCCTTTAAGGAATCATTCAGAAAGCTTTGAACGACTGCTGTAGCGTTGCACGGTCCCAATGTCCATTCCTTCCTCAAAAGGGGACAGGCTCAGTTCTTAAGGTGTAGGGACAGGTGGAGTGGAACGTGATGAAGATTCAGATCGTCTCTCTCTTAACCTACGATCTATTGTGATAGCATGTTGTATGGTATCATTGAGAGATTGGGGGAGATCTGCTCTAGCCAACTCATCCTTGAGTGGTTCAGAAAAGCCAAGACCAAAATGGTTATGGAGTGTAATATCATTCCACTCAGTCTCAATGGCCCACCTCTGAAATTCCTCAACAGGTCCTGTACCTTGTTTGAGATTCCTAATAAAATTTTCCGTAGTGAGTTGCTTGTTGAAATCATCATAAAGCAAGGACATAGTTGCGAAAAACTGTGGACATGAATTTAGGATGGGATCCTCTTTTTCTAGGTAGGTATTTGCCCATGCACGTGGTTCACCACGTAAATAGGATATGAGGGTAAGCACCTTAATCCGGTCATTGGGGAAGGTGCGAGGGCATAGTTCAAACATTAATTTACATGCATTAATGAATTCCCTGTAGGATTTGTTGTAAAGTGAATGCCTTTATAGGCAGCAGTCACATGCAGATACCGGTGCAGTGCATACAGCACTGATTCAAGCAAACCGGTGTGAGTAGCGGCGCATTTCCGCGTTCAAGGCTAAAACACACCATGGTGCCGGGCGATGACGTCATCGCACGAGCGCCGTATGCGTTCCAGCATGGAATGCATTACAGCGCTTAAAGCGCCTGTCATTACAGAAAGTAACAGGCACACGGAGCACATGTTACACAGTGGCAGCACCAGGGGGGGAGCACCACCAAAAATTCTTCAACCATCCCACCATCAGCAGCCAAACACATTTGTAACACACAGTGGCAGTCAAAGTCAAGCAGACCATAACAGACTCATCACAGACTTGCAGATTGATCATGTGGCTTCCTGCAGTTTGCCGACACCTTAGTTAAAGTTTTAACTGGTGTTGATTGTTAGAACCCAGGTAGAGTGGTGGATCAATCTATTCTGATGGGATGGATCATCTTTCTTTACCCTCTGCACTTAGGTAAGTAAGTACTCAAAAAGGCTGGATTACTAAATCTGCTAGCCAAAGAGATGTTGGTGACTATGTCTGGTGACTGTCTGCCACTGACTGAGTCCTTGTTTTACCTCTTTAGCCCTTGTGGTTTGCTGCATGGGGGATTTTCTCTATGAAGCAGATACTTGCCCATAGTTTGGTTTGGGTTAGGCCATAATATTGACTACAGTAGAATAATAATGTGAATACTGCTCATATACTATCTGCAGGCTATATACTGGTAACATAGGTCTAAAGCCTCGTACACACGATCAGTCCATCCGATGAGAACGGTCTGACGATGAAGCTGATTGATGGTCTGTCGCGCCTACACACCATCGGTTAAAAAAACGATCGTGTCAGAACGCGGTGACGTAAAACACAACGACGTGCTGAAAAAAACGAAGTTCAATGCTTCCAAGCATGCGTCGACTTGATTCTAAGCATGCGTGGATTTTTAACCGATGGTTGTGCCTACTAACAATCGGTTTTGACCTATCGGTTAGAAATCAATCGGTTAAATTTAAAGCCAGTTGGCTTTTTTTTAACCGATGGTTAAATAACCAATGGGGCCCACACACGATTGTTTTTTAACGAACGTTTTTAATGAATGGCGCATGCGCCGTCCGTGGACATATACCAGTGTGCATTGCTCCAAAGTACACCGCAAGGACGTATTGGTTTCGACGTGAACGTAAATTACGTCCAGCCCCATTCACGAACGACTTACGCAAACGATGTAACATTTTCAAAATTCGACGCGGGAACGACGTTTTTCTTAACATTGGCTAGGCCAGCTTTTTGTTCGACTAACTTTACGCCTGAAAATGCCTTACGTAAATGGCGTATCTTTACTGCGACGGGCAAGCGTACATTCCTGAATAGGTGTATCTCGCTGATTTACGCATTCTAGGCGTAAATCAGCGTTCACGCCCCTAGCGGCCGGCGGAACTAGACAGCTAAGATACGACGGCGCAGGCAGCCGTATCTTAGCTACATTTAAGTGTATCTCAATTTGAGAATACACTTAAATGTACGACGACTTAGATTCAGAGTTACGACTGCGTATCTACTAATACGCCGGCTTTACTCTTTCTGAATCTAGCTATATGACTACAGTCCATATAATGTGAGTAAAGACCATATATTGTAAGTGTGACTAAAGACCATCTGCAGGCCAGCCAGAAGAGGTCAGGAATAGAGATGAGCTTGTGGTTCAGGTTGACCATGAGTTTGACCCACAGTTTGCCAAAATGAAATGGCTAGATTTAGCCAGGTCACTTATCCATCTAAAATGCCAGATACTGCAGCTGGAAGTCATTCTTTTAGTGGTGGTATCACTACCATCGCTGAATGACAGCTTCTTCCACTCAACGCCTCCAGCCATTCACCCCTTTGTTCCCTTCCAGCTTTTCTATTTTCAGTGTTCAAAGGTTGCTACAGTGAGTGAGTGAGTGAGTGAGTGAGAGACTTGTAAAGCGCAACACATGCGAACTGAATCGCCTCTGGGCACTGTATCCATTTCATGGGTAAGGAACCCCTTGACCTCAGAAGAGATGGGTTTTAATCCTTCTCCTGAAGGCCAAGTGGTCCGACTCCAGTCGGATGGTGGTTGGTAGTGCATTCCACAGGCGGGGTCCTTGGACTGCAAATCTTCGATCTCCTTTGGACTTGTATCTGGCTTTGGGTATCTGGAGTAGATTTTGATTGGTGGATCGCAGAATGCGATTGGGGTTATGGGCTTTTAAAGTGGCAACAGGAAAACAAAGGGCTGTTGATTGGGCACTGAGACACCACCTGGTGGCATAAACAGATTTCAGGTAGACTACCAGTTTCGTTTAAATGCTGCTGCCTTACATGTCCAGACTAGCCTAACCTTCTCTCTGCTTCTGCTTTCTGTAGCTTCTGCTATCCTGGGCTCCGTCACTTACTGTAACTGCAAAACGGTGCATAACTGTGTTTGTCTGTGTTGTGACTTTAGTATAGAGATTTTTGGCTTGCTATGAAAAACAGGCTAATATCTAGCACTTAGCACTTTAATCCCTGCACTAGACATAATATAAGCCCAGTGGTCAATACTGCTTACCATATCTTTGTACTATTCCTACCCAAATAAATAAGCACCTGTCCTTTACAGCCATGCTCTTGAAGCACAAACAAAAAAAAAAAGAGTGGAAAGCTAAGATTAAGTGGGGTTTATGATATCACAATAACCCTGCAAGTTTCTGTCTTAACAGGGTGGCAGAGTTCAAGTTGAACATGGGATTATATAAAAGCCTGAGTCAATCTGTTGACAAACCATAAAATACACAAAAAATTGCCCTGTAAAAGCTTCTTTTACAATGCCTGCTGAGAGAGAACCTTTACTGCTGCTTTCACTATGGACAGGATTTTGTATGGCTTTATAAAATGCCATAGTAATGCTTAAAGTCAGTTTCACACTTGGTAGTGTGGTACTGTTAAAACATAGCATTTATTCAGGACTCTACATTTCAATAACTATGGTGCAGTAAAATAAAATTCCAGTTTAATTATAAAGCCTGACAATATTTTGAAATTATTAGCTCTTAAAATAACTAAATAAAACCAATTTACTACTGTACCTGTTTTTATTGCACTTATTTATTTTCACTGAATCATGTTGATTGACAGTACAGCCCAAGCAAAAGCAAAACAGGAACAGGAAATGGAGAGAGTCAGCATTGTTTCTTTTTCTAGTTAAGAGATTTCCATTTACAACATACAGAAGGAAGCGATAAGTCACATTTAGTAATGGATTTAATTGGTCATTTCAGATACAAACAACCGATGGGTTGCAATTTTGAACAGAATGTGAAGGTACAATACTATAACTGCCAAGTTTAGAGCTACCAAAAAAAAAAAGAGCAAAATTCTATTGTTCTACCCATACATCTATTTGAAAATGACTCTTACACAGTCATTCCCACATTCCTGTGGCCCCTTATTTAGTGAGAGTAGGGATGAGCCGAACACCCCCCGGTTCGGTTTGCATCCAGAACATGCAAACAGACCAAAAGTTCACACGAACATTCGAACACCGTTAAAGTCTATGGGACACGAATGTGAGAAATCAAAATGGAGAATTAATTTTAAAGGCTAATATGCAAGTTATTGTCATAAAAAGTGGTTGGGGACCTGGGTCCTGCCCCAGGGGACATCAATGCAAATTTTTTTTTAAAAATGGCAGTTTTTTCAGGAGCATTGATTTTAATAATGCTTAAAGTGAAACAATAAAAGTGAAATTTTCCTTTAAATTTCGTACCTGGGGGTGTCTAAAGTATGCCTGTAAAGTAGTGCATGTTTCCCGTGCTTAGAACTGTCCCTGCACAAAATGGAATTTATGAAGGAAAAAAAGTCATTTAAAAACTACTCGCGGCTATTCCCAAATTCCATATCAGGCCCTTCAGGTCTGGTATGGATATTAATGGGAACCCTGCGTATTTGTTTTTTTTCTAAATATTATGGGGTTCCCCCAAAAAATCCTTACCTCTGTGTTTTCGGGTCCGGACTATGCCCCTCTGGGGATTCAGATTTCCCCGACTACCTGATGGGGTGACTCGCATCTCCTGATTTGGGGGGTGTTCCCTGAAGCCCCCACAATTGAGTAGTGTTGCTCACGAATATTCGTATTGCGAATATTCGGCTCGAATATGGCATATTCGAGTATTCGCGAATATCTCAAATTCCGCGGTCAATATTCGCTATTCCGAATATTCAAATTTTTTCAATTTTATTTTTAGAACGGATCACATCCTAGTGATCTCCATCGACGTCTAAAAGCATTGCTGGTATGATTAGAGACCTTGGGCCGAGTAGCTGAAGCGATCATTTTATATTGCCGAATATTCGCAATGCGCCCTTCTTTTGCATCAGAGCCAATCAGAGTTCTCCTACCACAGTTGTCGAAATTCCGCAATCAATTTCGCATTCGCATTTTGTGAAATTTCGATAAAATATCACGAATATTCTGAGCCAATCAGAGGGCTCCTACCGCAGTTGTCGAAATTCCGCAATAAATATCGCATTCGCATTTTGCGAAATTTCGATAAAATATCACGAATATTCTGAGCCAATCAGAGGGCTCCTACCGCAGTTGTCGAAATTCCGCAATAAATATCGCATTCGCATTTTGCGAAATTTCGATAAAATATCACGAATATTCTGAGCCAATCAGAGTGCTCCTACTGCAGTTGTCGAAATTTCGCAATTATTTTCGCATTCGCAATAGCGAAATTTCGCAAACATTTCATTTCGATAAAATATCACGAATATTCGAATTTAGCGAATATTTCTCGAATATTCGGCTATATATTCGTGATATATCGCGAAATCGAATGTGGCGTATTCTGCTCAACACTACAATTGAGATCCTACAAGGATGCAGTATATAGTATGAAGCTTATGATGGATGGTTCATTGCATAACTGGCTAATCGATTTCATGATCAAAATTATAGACTAGAAAATGACTATATTAGAAAACCGATGCCATGCCTCAACAGAGTAGAAGGTAAACTATTCTTGCTTGAAACTTATGTTTTATCGACTAAGAAAATTGTACACTGTTAAAGGGTCACTAAAGGATTTTTTTGTTTAGCTAAATAGCTTCCTTGACCTTACTGCAGTCCTGGTTTTATGTCCTCATTGTTCGTTTTTGCTCCGATGTTGCTGTAATTCTTCTCTGTTCTGGACACTTCCCGGTTGTCTGTTTCCTGATGACCACAGTACTGGAAGTTTCTAGTTTCATGTTCCAAACCATCACTGCTCTATGGCTCTGTATAGCACAGAGGCAGGATAACATGCAAAAACAAAACTAGATGCAAAAACGAAACTAAAAAACTGCAGGTACATTATACGATTGATTTGTATCTGTTTTTAATTGTTTTTAAAAGGAATCAGTTAACTATTATGTCTCTATACCCTGTAAACAGTCATTTCAGAAAAAAAAAATGTTTCCTTTACAACTCCTTTAAATAACAATGTCATGGTCTTTACTCTGTATTGCAAAAAACTTTAATAAAAACTATTGGAAAATAAAGAGAAACCAGTGTATATATATTTAAAATAAAGGTGATCAGCTGATTGACTTACAGTAAACAAAAAAAATTAAATTATGTAGTAAACATTGGTGCCTCTGGTTAATGACAGGGGTTATTCAGTGGTTGGCATGTATAAATACCTGCATAAACCTGTTTGCTTCTGACATATACTGTTTCTGTTGCCCTAAATATCTATATCTGGTTTGCTTCTCAGCTCCTACTTTAGCTAGTGTCTTAACAGTGTACTGCATATTATCTCATTAAATAACCTTTTAATGAGATAT
Organism: Rana temporaria; assembly: GCF_905171775.1. Taxonomy (NCBI): domain Eukaryota; kingdom Metazoa; phylum Chordata; class Amphibia; order Anura; family Ranidae; genus Rana; species Rana temporaria. The sequence goes on from NC_053490.1 coordinate 291,956,692, forward strand.
CTGTGGATGTGTATCTAGGCATGGACTTATGGGCTACCTACTTATCAATGGTAGTCATCTGAAATAGCCATCAGCAAGAATTTGTGCTATAGCTGCTGCTACTTCTTTACCAGCTGTTTGTCGGCTGGTTACCATGAACTACTGATGGATATCTGCCTGCTACAAAATAAAGTGGCCTTAAAGTGGAGTTCCACCCATATATTTTTTTTTTACCAAAAATGAAAAAAGAAATCACCAGAAAGCGATGTTGCTATGCGGAAGTATCTATTCTGCCTCTTCCTCCACGCGGTCCTCTTCTTCTTCGTCCTGTGTCACGGTGTCTTGTGGTGAATGGGGCGCACTGCCTTCTGGGAACTGTGTGTAATCCAGGAGGAAGCCATCCATTCACAAAGCGCCGAGCGAGTCGCGCATGCGCAGTAGGAAGCGGGCATGGAAAAGCCGTAAGGCTTCACTGCCTGTTTCCCTTAGTCAGGATGGAGGCGCCAGGACCGAGCGATGGCCGTGGGGGGCCCATCATCGCTGGAACCTAGGACAGTAAGTCAGCAGCTACACTGCTAGTAGCTGCTGACTTTAAAAAAAAAAATTGCGGGGTGAAATCCTGCTTTAAAATTACTGGAAGTCTTTTTGGCTGTCTAATATGAACCAGCATAATTGTTAAACAATTAATGGCACTATATGCAGTGAATTATAAAGCCTTAGAATCTGTAACAATCATGCCCCGTACACATGATCAGAATCCCCGGCGGTAAAAATTCCACCGGGAATCCCGGAGGGAAAACCGAGAACCTGCTCGGTCACTTTCCCCATGTACACACCAGAGGTTTTCCCATCAGGAAAACTGCGGTGAGAGCTTTGGCTGGGAATCCTGGCCATGTGTATGCTCCACCGCATTGTTCCCCATAGGAAAACTGCCGGGAAAAAGACAGATGGGAATCGTGGTAGGAAAAAAGAGAACATGTTCTCACTTTTCCTGCCGCGGTTCCCGTCGGTTTTCTTGTCGGGAAAACTGCCATGGAGCATACGCATGGACAGTTTTCCCGGCCAAAAGCTGTCATGGCAGTAAAGGCATAAAGCATAAATAAAGACTGAAGAATATCAACAATGGATGATGTGGAAGATACAATATGTGGACATTAAATTGTCCTGATCATTTCCTGATTATTTCAGAACTATACAAGGTTAAATTTACCTTTCACACAATATTTACTTACCGTATTTATCGCACCATATGTCAGATCCCTGCTGTATCCGAGGGAAGAGGAGGAACGAGTGCCGCTGAATTACAGAGCCGAAATCTTCTGTGTACCGGGCGCTCCGTCACTCACAGCCACGCCTCCTGGCCCTACTCATATGATAGACAGTTGCCCAATGCGGGGCCAGGAGGCGTATAACGTGCACCCATGATTTTCTACCTATTTTCATGGGAAAAAAATGCGTGTTATACGCCGATAAATATGGTATATTGTTTTCTAGAGATTTTCATGAAAAATATATTTATATGTGACTGGCTATGCCTAAATTTGGTGATTAGTGCCCTTTTCATCATATCCTCTATAGAGCTCTAATATTTGAATTAAAGTTTAGTATTTAAAAAATATATATATATATATATATGTGAAGATTTGGGGCATATGTGATAAACTTTTATTTCCTTTATCTTGATTTCATTAAATATTGGTAGAGCCTTTGGATAAAACCAGGAGACACTAAAACCCCAGAGATGACATTTATCAGACTAACAGCGTTCTGAAAACGCAGATAAATGAGCTTCATAAAAATGTATGTTTTCTACATTCAACAGCAACCAAACATAGGGCCTGCAACATACTTAAATGTACAAAAGTCTGTTTTTAAAATAATAGGACATACATCTAGCAACTTCAGCACAAAAATCTATTTATTTAAATGCAATTCCCATGTGGCTGTGCTGGTTTTTGCTAGGAGTATCATCACTTTGTTATTGTACTGTCAGGGGGGTGTACTATCCTCCTCCACTGCCTGTTAAAGAATGGCAATAAAGCTGTTTCCATTCCCTAACTGTATTTTCTCACCAGCGCTCAACGCCTGCATTATTAAGATATATTGTAACCTAGAGGAAAGAGGCATTTATTCCTGATATTTCTTCACATTGCTGCACGAGAGTTGTCTTTTAAACTTGTTAACAGATATTCATATGTCTTCTATCCTACACGTATTGTATTCACTATGATCTACTTTAGTACATTAAGATGCAACATACACATTTCCATAAATGTACGACATGATATTTCTAGATCAGCACCATTTATCAAACTCAGCTCTGTCACCCAAATGTTGCCCTTTTATGATTTTTTTATTTGCATAATGCCTTTAAGACTGTTTGAGCTGGCAAAGTCATTAGTTGACAGAATATTATTTATGTCTGCAGTCTATGGTAGTGTTAGAAGCACTGCTTAAAGGGAACCTGTCATAATAGATATATGTTCTATGCCATTGCCTACTTGTTTTTTAGTCCATGGACACCCTGCCTGTCATCTCCAGCCTGTGGATTCTCTACTATGTCATTGATTACTATATTTTATTGTTTGAATGTGATAACCTAGCAATTTTAGATCAAGCCAATCTCCCATATATCTATATTTAAATGTTGCCTTTAGAGTGAACTCATTCTTCATTTTACACTTTCAAAAGAAAAAGTTCTTTCTATAAGTGTAACAACATAAAATTGAATCAGAAAGGGGCTTTTCCAGCCAACTTTGTATTTTCTTGATCATTTTTACTTTTAAAGGCTTAAAATGAGCATATGCGTAATTAAAATTTCTTGCAATACATGTTTAACCAACAGTTCCCCACAGAAATGCTTTTTTGGGGCCACCTTGCCAAACAGAAAAAATAAATGCCATTGGGCCACACTCTAATTACCACAGTCATACGGCACAGGCCATGAGTTAAAAAATAATATTACTTTCTATCATAACAAATATTGTTTTTCTGGTCAATAGATTTTTATTGTTTACTAGGATTATTTAATCTTTTCCTATCTTAGAGGAAACCAAGAAGGTTGTGTGCCTGCAGGGGGGGGGGGGGGATTGCTGGTCTGAAGCTTTTTTCTCCAGAGATAGACTTTGGCAGCCATTACATATATTTCTATATACAGTGTATTTCACTAATAGATACACGATATCTGCAAAGATTAAATAAATATTGTCCCCTGTTCTATATACAAGATTTCCATTAAGAGTTATTGCTTTATGAGGCATGCTACCACTTATGTGACATCCACACAATACACCCACTGACACGTTAACCACTTCAGCCCCGGACCATATTGCTGGTCAATGACCAGGTCACTTTTTGCGATTCGGCACTGCGTCGCTTTAACTGACAATTGTGCGTTTGTGCGACGTGGCTCCCAAACAAAATTGGCGTCCTTTTTTCCCCACAAATAGAGCTTTATTTTGGTGGTATTTGATCACCTCTGCGGTTTTTAGTTTTTGTGCTATAAACAAAAATAGAGCAACAATTTTGAAAACAAATTATATTTTTTACTTTTTGCTATTATAAATATCCCCCAAAAATATATAAAAAAATGTTTTTTTTCCTCAGTTTAGGCCGATACGTATTCTTCTACCTATTTTTCATAAAAACATCGCAATAAGCGTTTATTGATTGGTTTGCGCAAAAGTAATAGCATTTATAAAATAGGGGATAGTTTTATGGCATTTGTATTAATATTTTTTTTCACTAGTAATGGCGGCGATCAGCGATTTTTATCGGTACTGCGACATTATGGCGGACACTTCAGACACTTTAGACACATTTTTGGGACCATTGGCATTTTTATAGCGATCAGTGCTATAAAAATGCATTGATTACAATTAAAAATGCCACTGGCAGGGAAGGGGTTAACGCTAGGGGGCGCGGAATGGGTTAATAATGTTCCCTGGGTGTATTCTAACTGAAGGGGGGTGGGACTGACATGGGGAAATGATAAATCGCTGTTCTTACATTGTATGAACAGACGATAGGTCATTTCTCCCCCTGACAGGACCGGGAGCTGTGTGTTTACACACACAGCTCCCGGTTCTCGCTCTGTAATGAGCGATCGCGGGTGCCCAACGGTGATCGCGCCCACCGGGCACGCGCGTCGAGGTTAGGGGCGAGCGGGGGGCGCGCGCCCCTATTGGAGTCACTGCTCTGTGTGTCCATTCAGACACAGAGCTGTGGCTTGGCCCCGCCCCCTGTCTCTCCTCATTGGCTCACTGACTTTGAGTGACAGCAGCCGGAGCCAATGGCGCTCCCGCTGTGTGTCTCAGCCAATCAGCAGGGAGAGTCCTGGAAAGCCAAAGCTCTTGTGCTCTTGGATCGATATGGGGCTCAGGTAAGTATTAGGGGGGCTAAGGGGGCTGCTGCACACTGAAAGTTTTTTATCTTAATAGATAGAATGCATTAAGATAAAAAAAAACCTTCTGCCTTTACAACCACTTGAAGCTCAAGATACTGTGTGTTTAAGTATGCTCGCCAATGGTCATTACTGGTGAGCAGCTTGTACGGATCAAGTGGCATCCATCAAATTGTCTCATGTGTCTCTCTTTTGAGGAGAGACATGTAGAACAATTTGATGGCATAACATAATCTTGTATAGGTTACCAAACAATTGGATATTATATTGTGTTTTTTGCATAAAAATTTATTAGAGTGTATTCTTTACCAAAAATTTGCATTTGAAAAACCGCTGAGCAAATATTGTGTGACATAAAACATTGAAACACCCATCATTGCACTCTCTAGGGCCTTTGCTTAAAAATATATATCAAATAATGTTTGGGTGTTCTTTTGGTGGTAATTTTATAGCAAAAAAATGCAGATTTTTACATGTACAGTATGTGAGAAGTGTCAAAATTGTCTTGAGTAGCTACTGTCTAAAGTTTGACAGTGTGAAGATTTTGGTTTGCCTCGCCCGCTAGCTGTCCTTGGTCAGTGCAGGGAAGCAGGGGCTGTGCCCCCTTATTGAACACTGCCATTTAAGCTCAATGCAGTGTGGGTTTTTGCTGCTCTGTGGCGTCCTTTGCTCTGCAATCCATTGCATTGTGGGTGTGGTGTGGGGAGGGTTGGATTTTGGGTACAGCATTGCGTCCTTCAATACGTGAGTGGAGTGTGTGCCATGTGGGGGGGGTTGCATTATGGGGGAGGCAGGGTGCATCCTTACCTTTATGGACAGGGATCCTTGCACCAGTTTAGGTAACTATAGTTCACAGGGTGATCTATATGCCATCTCACGTCTACAGGTAATTTTAGGCTACATTCAAATCTTTAATTTTACAATACCTTCAGTAGTCATCAGTTTAGAGTTCAGCGTCCTTTAGCCTCCTTCCTTTCCCTAGAGCCATAAAGGGCTCCTTCGTTTAGTTCACCCCAAAGAGCTCACCCCTATCTAACTGACACAGATGCCAAAGAACTCTTTTTTGGACAGGTACCACCAACACAGCAGGATTTTTTCCTCCCAATGACAGCAGTAGAGCACCATGTTTTCTCCTTCTTTCCTTACACTGATGCCAGGGTATTTTTTTTTTCTTGTGCCTCCTTTTTCGCATCGCTGTTAAATGCTTCTCTTCTCTGTGGTTTGCCAAAACCAATGGCAGTATTCTGGCACGTCGCAAGCATTAAAGCGGGGGTTCACCCTTAGAGGGCACTTTTTCCCCTTAGATTCCTGCTCGTTTTCTCTAGGGGAATCGGCTATTTTTTTAAAAATATGTGCAGTACTTACCCGTTTACGAGATGCATCCTCTCCGTCGCTTCCGGGTATGGGCTGCGGGAATGGGCGTTCCTTCTTGATTGACAGTCTTCCGAGAGGCTTCCGACGGTCGCATCCATCGCGTCACGATTTTCCGAAAGAAGCCGAACGTCGGTGCGCAGGCGCAGTATAGAGCCGCACCGACGTTCGGCTTCTTTCGGCTACGAGTGACGCGATGGATGCGACCATCGGAAGCCTCTCGGAAGCCTGTCAATCAAGAAGGAACGCCCGCTCCCGAAGACCCATACCCGGAAGCGACGGAAGAAGATGCAGCTCGAAAACGGGTAAGTACTGCTCATATTTTAATACAAATAGCCGATTCCCCTAGACCGAACGAGCAGGAATCTAGGGGAAGAAAAAAAAAATTTAATAAATGGGTGAACTCCCGCTTTAAATACAGTTTGGCATTTTTCTTCTTGATACCTTTACGGTATTCCTCCTAACTATGCATGGATATTTTGGTCCCTTTTATTTTGAATCTGAATAATTTGCCTTTAAACCTAGAATGCTGTCTCTTTTTCCAAAAGTTTGTGACCAATTGTTTGACATGTTAAAAAGTGAGGTTTAGTTTTGTGAGTGTGTTTTGTTAGTGGGTTATAGCCAGGTGACCTTGGATTCCATTTTGAATATCTGGTTATCTTAATATGTGCACACATACATACAGTACATATATATATATACACACAGACACACAAATGCATACAGTTACCTACTGTACCTAAGCTCCAATGTGTTTTTTCAGCAGCCAGCTGTGCTATCTCCTGTCCCACAGTCCTTAGCTTTTCGAGGTCTTCTTGCAACAGTGGCTCCCTACAGCAGCTACCTCTGCTACTGACCACTCTGAACCCTGATGTCTGTGTCACTGCCTGTGAGGAAGATACATTTGGCTCTTACACAGCTTGTAAGTTGTGTCCTGCTCATTGTGTTGGATTTTCGGCTGCTGGTGGTAGAGGTAAAGCTCTCTTTTGGTAGGAGAAACTGAAAGTGAACTGATAGTACAAGCCCTGGCTGCCACAAAACTATTTCATAGGGGTAGTTGGAACTGGTAGCAACAGGACAAACACCACTTCAGATACTGCCAGGACCCCCGTACCCTGAGCCCCATAAAGTTGCTATGGTAGTTCCACAACTGATAAATATAAAATAAGATAAATAGTGATGGAAAAGCCACACACTGTTAAAATTACACCATAGTATTTTTATTAAACGTAACTTGTTTCCAAAACATAGGGCCTGATCCACAAAAACCCGGCGTAACTTAATTTTTCCCGTTTAAGTTACACCGCTGCAAAATCTCTACCTAAGTGCCCGATCCACAAAGCACTTACCTAGAAATTTTGAGCGGTGTAACTTAAATCCGTCCGGCGCAAGGCGTTCCTAATCTAATGGGGCGAGTCCCATTTAAATTAGGTGCGCTCCCGCGCCGGACGTACTGCGCATGCTCCCGACGTTATTTTCCCGATGTGCTTTGCGCGGTTTTACGTTACACCGAGTTTTGTGAATCGCGCCGGGTAAAAAAAGTTGCGTCGGGAAAAAAAAGAGATGCGGCGGGAAAAAAAAAATGTAAAAAAAATTTGACAGCGTCGCGGGAAAGAAGGGTCTACTTTTACATGGTGTACTAACTTTACACTTTGTAAAAGCAGCCCTAATTTTGCGACGGCAAACTAATACTTACGGAGAAAAAACGAAGCGTAAAAGCTTCGTGGATCTCCGTAAGTGCTAATTTGCATACCTGACGCTGGATCTCGACGAGAAATGCCCCCAGCGGCGGCTGCGGTACTGCATCCTAAGATCCGACAGTGTAAGTCCCTTACACAAGTCGGATCTTCTGCCTATCTATGAGAAACTGATTCTGTGGATCAGTTCCATAGATAGAAACAGGGATACGACGGCGTATCAGTAGATACGCCGGCGTATCCCTTTTGTGGATCAGGCCCATAATCCCTGCCTTAAGGTATGTCTCACTAATGCCCCGTACACACCATCACTTTATGTGATGAAAAAAAATTACGTTTTTAAAAACGTCACTTTAATTGACCGTGTGTGGGGGAAAACTTAGTTTTATGTCTTCTAAAAAACGACCAAAAAAAATTGAAGCATGCTTCAATTTTATGTGTCGTTTTTCAAAACGTCAACTTTTACTTCACAGAAATTGACCGTGTGTAGCAAAAAACGTCGTTTAAAACGACGTTTTTTTACCCGCGCATGCCCAGAAGCTACTTATGAAGCGAGCTTCAATGGAAAAACGTGGTGGAACGTAACCTCGCTTTGCTAGAACATAGTGAGAAAAACGATGGTGTGTAGGCAACTTCGTCTTTGAAAATTGAAGTTTCAAAAACGTCATTTTTTACTTCACAGAAAATGTCGGTTTTTTTCATCACATAAAGTGATGGTGTGTACGGGGCATAACACATGTCACCCCAATTGGGCTTAATGGTAGAGGTTTACAACCACTTTAAAGCACATTAAGAACTATTGTATCAAAGGTATAGCTGTCCATTAAGTACATAAGTCACGTTTTCATTTCAATCACACCATTGGATCATGAGCAACACATACCATAAAAAATAAATTAGAAAGGAAAAATATACACAAATTCACAACAGGTAATAATGTTTTGAGAGTATGAAAAATTTGGATGGCTACTTAACTTTCAATGACTTTGTTACGAAGGTGCATACAACACAGCACTTTTTTTTCTTACATTTAAAAGTCATTTGAAAAGTTCCTCACAAAGCCCACATCAGCAGACATTAGCAAGCCAAGAATTCACCCGAACAAAAGGTTCAGAGTAGAAAGTGCAGTGTAGACAGATCTGGGGGTTGAAGCAATCAGAGTCATTTGCACAGGTTTGATATAGGGCAGCAGACAAGCAGTGTGTGGTTGCGGAGATTACAAGCAATCTCATACCTCTTTTGGTTTTATCAGTTCTCACTTGTGAAAGGTCCCATCCTGCCTCTGCCAGGGTCACCAAATAAATTACAGGCAGAGCTGGAAAGATGTCACTTCTTGTTGCTTGTGAGATACTATTAATTATGGATGCTGCTTTTGAACAGATTACAAATCAGTTCAGATAAGCAAAGCAGCAAAGTCTTTGTTGGAGATAAATGTCTAACAGAACTATGGATTCCTTCTGCGTTTGTAACTTTATAAGTATCCTATTTTCCCTTCACTTGCTATAAAAGATTGGTATTACATGATCCCGCTTGGTGTAGGCTTGCATTATTCAGGATAAAATCCTACCGTCCTTCAGACATTATTGTAACACATTTATTTTCTGTGCAGCCAAGGAAACACTTTGTATGCTCATGGGAGGTTGCAACTTTTCCAGCGACATAGCTTAATCTTCTTCTCTAAATCTTGAAAGCCATATGCAGACGAACAAAGTGAATTAAAAGCTGGTGAATCAATGTACACATGAACATTTCTTGCTTTTGTGTGTGATTATGGTATTTTTCAAGCTTTAACAAGTTAATGTAGTTTCACCTTTAAAAGCTTAAATTAAAGGAGTACCTAGTAATTCTACTATGAAGGTCCTTATTCAGGAGCTTCCTGTTATGTTTTGACAACTGTCTCATAACTGTGCTGCTGCATTGTCACCATGTCACATGTGCCCCAGGTTGGGACTACAAACAGGTCTGCTCACATGTTGCATGGGCATTTTACATTCAAACATTATTATACAAAGAAAAATAAAATGGTTGCTTATGATCCACAGTGTTTTAGCAAACTAAATGGCATCCATTTATAATATCGATCTACATTACGCTACTTGTTTATCTAGTAATTAGGCAACTCTGCCTGAGCAGTTTGAGCACATCTGGCTCAGAAGTAGACAGTTCAACTAATTTTGTGATTCACACAGCCCTGTAACACTGAATAAGCATCAGGTTAACATTATTATTATTATTATACAGGATTTATACAGCGCCAACCGTTTGCGCAGCGCTTTATAACATCGTTGCTATGTCCTATTGCAGATTTTCATGCAGTAGAGCCTAATTGTTGTAAGTAACTTCCCAATTTTATTCTGATTTCCACACAGAAGGGATTGTCAGAAGAAAATATTCAGGCAGATCCCAAGCATTAAATAGTGATTTATTACAAGTATTATCTGATTAATGAGTACATTTATGCTTACCTAGAACACTTGCTTAAATTCGCCAACTGAATTTGGCTCTAAATAGTTGGATAAAAATAATAATTACACCAATAACAATAATAATAATAAGCATTTGGCTTAGGTTTATATATGTGCGGGTCAGGAACATGTGCAAAATCATGCCTGTTCCTGACCGCAGGCACAACTTGCTGTTCTTTAGCAGATATGCAGGGTTCCATTAATTGATAATAGTACCCCCACTCAGTGGCAAGCACAGAACACAGCACTGTGTGGTTTCATGGGAAGTGTTTATTGAAAAGGGTCATAGATTCCCCCCCCCCCCCACATTTCTTAAAGGGTACAGCATCCCATTAACCACTAGAGTACCGGGCCATCGTCAAATGACGGCTCCACGGTGACTCTGAATATTCAACAGGACGTCAATTGACGTCCTGTATTCCTGCGGCCACTGGGGGGCGCGCGCCCGGCGCGTCCCCGAGATGCCGATGCGCGTGCCTGGCGGTCGCGATGTCCGCCAGTTACCCGCGATCGGTAACGACAGAGCAGGGACGTGGAGCTCTGTGTGTAAACACAAAGCTCCACGTCCTGTCAGGGGAGAGAGGAGACCGATCTGTGTCCCTTGTACATAGGGACATAGATCGGTCACCTCCCCCAGTCACCCCCCTTCCCCCACAGTTAGAACACAATACAGGTATACATATTAACCCCTCCCTCACCCCCTAGTGTTAACCCCTTGAATGCCAGTCACATTTATACAGTAATTAGTGCATATTTATCGCATTAATCGCTGTATAAATGTGAATGGCGCCAAAAACGTGTCAAAAGTGTCCGATGTGTTCGCCACAATGTCACGGTGACAGTAGAAAAATCGCAAATCGCCGCCAATACTAGTAAAAAAAATGAATAAAATAAAAATGCCATAAATCTATCAGCTATTTTGTAAACGCTATAACTTTTGCGCAAACCAATCAATATATGATCATTGCGATTTTTCTTACCAAAAATATGTAGAAGAATACGTATCGGCCTAAACTGAGGAAAAAAAACGTTTTTTTTTTAAAAAATTGTGATATTTATTAAATAAAAAAGTAAAAAATAGTGTTTTTTTTTTTAAATTGTCACTCTTCTTTTGTTTATAGCGCAAAAAATAAAAACCGCAGAGGTGATCAAATACCACCAAAAGAAATCTCTATTTGTGGGAACAAAATGATAAAAAAATTGTTTGGGTACAGTGTAGCACGACTGCGCAATTGTCATTCAAAGTGCGACAGTGCTGAAAGCTGAAAATTGGCTTGGGCAGGAAGGGGCGTAAGTGCCCGGTATGGAAGTGGTTAAAATCAATTAAATGATCCACACATACAGTACATGTGCACCTACTCTTAGAATTGCTGAAATCACATACTGTGCCTTTAAGAAATTTTTGGAAAAAAAAAATTTAAGCAAGCAATAAATAAGACAGGGAACACCTCAGCACAACCTACCAAAAACCACTACGAACCCATGTGTAGACCCTAAAGTGTTATTTAAAACGAAACTATTCAATTACTTCTATGGGTCTGACAATAGATTCTCCCCAAAAAGAAAAACAATGGCTTAAGTTAAATTAAGGTACTGCTGCTCACACTCATTCAAAGGCACAGTGGAATTATCAAGAGTTTTTGAAGATTTTTGGGGGATATAGCGAGTGGTACATTTGAACAATATAGCAAACGTGGAAACATTTTGTTTTTCATTTTTAAGGACAAACACACACAAACATTTTGGTGTGTTAACCATCATTTGTCATTTAAAGGAATACACACAGACATTTTTCTATTTGGTTATTTTTAAAGGAACACACATGGACAATATATTTATATGTATGTCATGTTTTGATTTCTTTATTTTTTTTTATTGCACTTTATGTCTACACTATTATATTATTATATTATATATAATACTGCACGACATTGTTGTATACAATTTGAAACATTTTAAACAAGTATCATGGAAGGCACCAGTGTGAGAATTACACTCTTAAGCCCTGTACACACGCTCGGTTTTCTCGGCGGTAAAAAGTCCACCAAGAAAACCGAGGGGAAAGCCGAGAACCCGGCAGGAAAACTGCCATGGAGCTTTGGCAGGGAATCCCGGTCGTGTGTATACTCCATCAGCACTCGCAGTCTTTCCCATAGTAGTAGATCTGGTAGAAAAAAAAAAACGCTGAGTAGGTTCTCTATTTTCCCGACGAGATTCCCAGCTATTTTCTTGATGGGAAAACTGTGAGGAAGCAAACACACATCCGGTTTTCTTGGCCAAAAGCTCTCCTGGCAGTTTTCTTGCCAGGAAAACCAATCGTGTGTACGAGGCTTTAGCCTCACCCTACGTAGAGAATTTCCAGCCCACGTGAATAACCATCTAAGGTGTTCTCGGTGAAATCACATGTGAAATTTATTTACAAAGATGATATACGCTATGTACAGTACTATGTAAAAACAGAAAAACAACAGAAAAAAAAATGAAACCGTGTTAATCACCAACATACAGGATGGCCAGCTAACAGACCTGGAGCAACCTACTGCTGCCCAGACACATAACCCTCTGCTGCATTTAATGGGTGTTGTAACAGCAAACAAAAAAAAGAAAATATTTTCATTGTGTCCAATACAGGAAGTTTCTATGTCCCTGATTCCATTGGTGTCCTGAAATACAGCTCATATTTTGTAATGCTGGCCATACACAATATGAAACATCTTTCAAATTATTTTTCGAAAAAAAAAAAAAAAAACACTCGGCCATTAGAGCAACCGATAGTACCATCATGTAATGACTAATACATCTATCATAAATGTTTTTTGTTCTTTTTTTAACATATACCTAGTGCAAACAGTTTGGATGAGAAACACATTCACCTGTCAATTTATCGTTTGTTCGGCAGAAAATTTCTAAACTTCATTTTTTTGGCTCAAAAACGTCCCAACCGATTACCGATTTGTGCCCATTAACTGGCCGAATAATGAACGACTTGGACAGTCGTTCATTATTCGGCCAGTTAATGACCAAATTTGGGCTGATTTTTCATATAGTGTAAGGGCAGCATTACAAAACATGAGCTGTATTTCAGCACACATGTAGTCCAGTGCTTGCTCTTCTGACATACCCAGGAACTGGTTCCAGGGGGAAGAGTAAAATCAGACCAGCTTCAGCCATCCCTAAGAACCTCAGATCCCCACCTAATCAAAATGAAAAATATTCAGCAATCCAATGGAATCTGGGACATAGAAAATTCCTGTATTGGACACAACAAAAATATTTTCTTTTTTTGGTTGCTGTTACAACACCCACACACATCCGTCCACTATCAAGTGATTTAAAGTGGTTCTAAAGCCTAAACACTTTTACCATAATACATTATTTGCATAATAGGTATAAATGTTTAGGCATCAGCATCCCACCTCCCTTTTACTTACCTGAGCCCTCATTCGATCCAGCACTGTGCACATCTGCAGCTTTTTTCTCCTCTCACTTCTCAATACTCACAAAGAGAACCTGTCACCTGACAATGCTATCACACAGGGGGCTTGTGATTGCATTATTATAGCATTTAACTAAATAAAGTGAAATAAAAAAAAGTGTACAAAAAAATAATTAAAAAAAAATACAAACTTAAAAGTTAATCCCTGTACACACGACCCGGGAATCCCGGCGGTATAAAGTCCACCAGAAATCCCAATGGGAAAACCAAGAACCTGCTCGGTAAATTTCCCCGTGTACACACGAGAGGTTTTCTCGTGGGGAAAACTGCAGGGAGAGCTTTGGCTGGGAATCCCGGTCATGTGTATGCTCCCTCATAGTGTTTCCCCATAGGAAAACTGCCAGGTTTAAAACCGCTGGGAATCCCGGTGGGAAAATAGAGAACAGGTTCTCTATTATCCCACCGCGATTCCCGGCAGTTTTCCTGTCGGGAAAACTGCGAGGAAGCATACACCAGTCAAAAGCTCTCTTGGCAGTTTTCCTGGCAGGAATACCGGTCGTGTGTACTAGGCTTATGGTTTATGATGTTCTGTGTTTTTTTTCTAAGCTAGACTGTATTTCATCAAGTATGTGTGTCACCTTCCATGAATGCCTAGTACAGACGTAAGTCTTATATCTTGCAAATTTTGGGAAAAAATGAGGGGGGGGCACATTCCTGCATTCTCTCCACACATCTAGAGTTTGTCAGAACTCATTATCATCAAACCTGTAATTTTGTTTAATTTATTTAAATATTGAGGGAATGTCTAATAAATGATTCAGCAAAATAAGCAGCTGGAATAAAATAAAATAAATTATCCCTAGCATTAACAGAGCAATAGATCAGACCCTGAACGTGAACTTCATTGAGATGGTCATTATTGTTGCTACTACAACTTTTGTTTTGTTTTTTGTTTACTTCTACACCACCTCCTACAGTACATGTTTGCTGTGATGGTGGAAGGAGTTGGAGGGTTTGCTATTTACACTGAGGCCCCCAGATCTAAAATGCTGTTAAAAGTTAATTCCCTGCTATTTCCTAATAACTCCACAGCACTGGTACCTATAAGTGTACAGAATATACTAACCTTGACTTCCTACCTGTCCGTAAATCTTATTGTAAGAACAATGATAGAAGGGAGGTTTTAATCAACATTTTGTTAAGGGGCCCAATGGCCTGTAGTTATAACCCTGTATGGCAGACATCTATTAGCCTTTCAAGATTATGCTTCAAGACTTGGGCTTAGGGACAATAATTCTGTACTGTGGAAGAACTTATTAAAAAGTCCCATTGAGTAAGAAAGTGGTTCTAAAGTCTAAAGGTTTATTTTTACCTTAATGCATTTTTTGCATAAAGGTAAAAAACCTTCCACTGTGTATTCCCCGTCCCTAACACATATCTGACTCCTCCCACTGTGGCACTGTGCCTGGCTGGGGGGCTTCTCTCTCACCTCCTGAGAGAAAGTGAGAACCATTGGCTACTGCTGCTCTCAGTCAAATTCAGTGAACAGAGAGTGGGGCCGAGCCAAACTGTGTGTCTATATACACAAACAGCCTGGCTCAGGAGCAAGCCCACACGTCTGCCCCTATAACATACAGCTTGCTTTGGGGGCAGACAGAAGTGTAGGAGCCAATATCACTCATGTGGGACCCCAGAAGAGTGGTATTGCACAGATCAAGTAAGTATAACATGTTTTGTTATTTTAATAAAAAAATAGACTTTACAATCACTTTAACCACTTAACGACTGCCGCATGTAAATATACGTCGGCAGAATGGCACGTACAGGCAGATGGACGTGCCGGTACGTCCCTGCCTAGACGTGGACCCCCCCCCCCCCGGTACATGCGGCGGTCGGTAATTGTCTGGGAGCGATGAGGGGGCGGCTATTCGTTTCTAGCCACCCCCTCGCGATCGCTCCCAGCGAATCATCTGCCGCCTCTGCCCGCCCTGCCTGTGTAAGTGTAAACACAGGCAGGGGGAAGTGATGTCATCTCTCCTCGTGGCGCTATTTTCGACCGACGCTGAGGAGAGAGAAGACATCAGAACTGTGAGTTGCACTTAACAGTACACTGACACAGTCACATATAGGCAGACAACCCCCCCCCCCCCCGATCACCCCCCCCCCCCCAGCCCCCTGTCACAGTGTCACGGATTGCAGTGATCATTTATTTTCTGATCACTGCATTTAGTGTCATTTGTGACAGAAAAAGTGTTAGGGCAGTTAGCTTTAGGCCCCTTTAGGTCCTTTAGGTCCAGGGTAGCCCCCTACCCCCCCTAATAAAGGTTTAACCCCTTGATCACCGCCCTAGTTAAAAGCTGTGTAAATTCCAGAAAATGTACCCTAGTTTGTAGACGCTATAACTTTTGCGAAAACCAATAAATATACGCTTATTGCAATTTTTTTTTACTAAAGACATGTGGCTGAATAAATTTTGGCCTAAATGTTTGACTAAAATTTAGTTTATTCGATATTTTTTACTTTTTGTTATAAGAAAAATATTTTTTTTTTTCAAAATTGACGGTCTTTTTCCATTTATATCGCAAAAAATAAATTGCAGAGGCAATCAATTACTATCAAAAGAAAGCTCTATTCGTGGGAAGAAAAGGACGCAAATTTTGTTTCGGTACAACATTGCCAGTTAAAGCAGTGCAGTGCCAAATTGTAAAAACACCTTTGGTCCTTTAGCTGCATATTGGTCCGGGTGATTAAAAACAGAACAACATGGTATAAAAACAAAATAAAAAATGTAAAGATGGTGCTTACATACATAAATAAAATGAGAAAAACAGGACCTTTCAGTAAACTAAAAAAATAGGTAATACTGGAAGGGACATTTTGAAGAACTCAATGAAGGTGGAAATGAAGGGGGAAACTAACAGCATGCAGAGAATATGGTAGTAGATAAGGCTTAGAACAGTAAAAGATGGTATCATTTTATGAACACTACAAGAAGTGGAAGCATAAAATATGTATTGATTATAGGCTATAAGTAGTCATAGTACCCCCAAGAAGAATTCAGTGGTGCTTTGTCCAAGAATGAGTTATGTATTACACTATAAGCCCAAACACTACCAGACTTGGCAGAAACATTACTTTATCTAACTAGGCAAATGCTGAATACCTTTGTGCTCTTTTGTAGGTGAAAGATTCATTTTAATGGCTTAGTGAATCAACGTTATTAAATAAACCTATGTATTTATTTACAGTCACTTAATATATTTAACAAGGTCAACATCATTTTTTACATTGTCATTTATGCTTCTTGAAGTGTGAATATTGAACACAAGTGGGTTTAGTTATTACATAAGGCCCTGTTACACTTATGCAGTTTTCAGCAGAGCAAAGCACCTATGAATTGAAGGGAAACTGAACTACACAGCTATGTCTCTGGTTCTCATTAATGCACTCTAGTGCAGTGTGCTTACAATGGTCAAACAGCCTTTTATGGGCGTTACCAAGCTCATTCTGAGGCTCACAGAATATATCACTAATGCACCCAAATGCAGACATCTTTATCTAATTCTTATCATTGAAAGCCTCATTTCAAAGAAACCACACTCCATGAGAATCTCATTATGCATCTTGCTGTCAGTGAAAGCAGCAAACATGGGCATATATTGTCTCGAGGAGGGTTATTGATAAAAAGGATAAAATGCATCTGAGCTTTATGATCCTTTCAGTGCTAAGTACAAAATCGAAAGCCATATAACAATTTAAAAAATGGCCAAGGCTGAGACTGCAGAGATTGAGATAGTGATCTCAGTGAGCACAAATTTTAAATCACTTTGTCATATGATGCCTACATGTCTCTGCATGTGTGTATGAGTCTGAAAAGTTTAAATTCATTTAACTTCATAGGTTTCTTGAGGAATATTGTTGATAAATATTTATGTCCCAAGTGGAGGGGCCTCTCCAACCCAGTCTGCAGGAATGCCACCAAATTTCCTCTGAACGTTAACCTGTTCAAGAGTAATAAAACACCTTTCCATCCAGTCCAGAAGGGTAGCTTTATTGTCCCTATACAGAAAATTAATCCAAGCCTCACTCTCATGCATCGCACACATGACCGGTTTTCCCATCAGGAAAACTGCCATGAGAGCTTTTGGCTGGGAAAACCGGCCATGTGTATGCTCCATCGCAGTTTTCCTGATGAGAAAAAAAATAGAACCAGCTTTCTTTTTTCCCGTCGGGATTCCCGGCTGACTTTTTCCCATTGGAAAAAACGGTCGTGTGTATGCCTTTTCAAGGGGGAAAAAACACACATGCTCAGAATCAAGTATGAGACGGGAGCGCTCTTTCTGGTAAAACTAGCGTTCGTGCAAATTATTGCATCGTTTGATGCAGCACACGAAAATCGTGAAAATCTCACCAAATTTTTACTAACACGAAGATCAGCAAAAGCGGCCCAAAGGGTGGCACCATTTGAATGGAACTTCCCCTTTATAGTCCCGTTATACGCGTTGTATGTCACCGCACTTTGGACGGATGGCATTTGGCCTGAATGTGTGTATGCATGGCAGGCTTGAGAGGAATCTCGTCTGGAAAAAACAATGTTTTTTTCCTGACGAGAAAAACGGTTGTGTGTACGAAGCATCAGTGTTTATCACTTTGTTGTCCATCATTAGAGAATTGTCTGCCCTCTCCATGGTATCAAATGCTGAACTGAGCTCTTTTCCATGCTCTGACCAGGAGAAGCAGACAAAGACCCCAGTCTCCTCCATGGGCCATAACCAGTGGGTAGGAGGCTTGCCTTTCAAAAGCCCCTGTCCCAGTTGGGTCTGTTACAATATATTTTAGTTGTAATGGGGCTTTAGGTCTGAAAGCAGGAAATGGAAACAGAAGTGAAAGGTGAGGAGAAGATAGGAGAGGTGTCTCTCAGCCACAATGCCCATTGGTCATGCCATTTAGAAGCTGGGAGATGGGATTTAGCATTTGAGAATTCAAGCAGGAGATGGTCATTAGAAATATGAATAACATCTTGTAGATGAGGTGGTTGTTTGGTTTTTCATCGTCTTGCTAGTCTCGCAGCAATGAGGGTATAAGTTGTGAATGACTGTAAATGATGAGGCAAAGCCTGGATGCCTACTCCTAGGAGGGCCATATAAGGTGAGAGTCATTGGTGTATTAGTTACTAATATGCGAAAAGTGTTGATCAACCCACAAAACCTGGTGATAATAGTGGTGCAGGGCCACCATATGTGGGGTAGAGTTCCTGGGTGATTACAGTTGCACAAACATTTTGCTGAATGAGAAAGCCTAACATTATCTGATCCCTACCTATCTGTCTAACCTATGTTTTAGGGGCTCCATAGAAACAGTTCTAGGAACAAAGCAGTGAGTCCCCCCCCCTGAAGCATTGAGTTGTGTGTGCGTGTGTGTGTAAGTAATTTAAACTACTTAGCTCTTTTCTTTTTCAACAAGAAAGTTGAGCTTTGACCCCAGAAGAACAAGGGATGGACCCAATAATGCTCCCAACTTTTATATGATCCATGTCTTTATTATTAATTACCGCATTGCAAATGCAGGGTGCACATACATTTGTATACTGTTTTTTTTCAACTACACGAGTACACAAAGAATAACAAAAATCTTGTGTTTTTATTTTACAGTGAACAGCACATAGCTAGACTAGACAGCACATGTATAATCATGAATAATAAAAATGCAGAGACCTAACGGATATAGTTTGCAATTTCAACTATAAAGGTGTGAAAAGAGCTTACTAAAACAGAGGCAAGAACACCCAATTAACTTGAGCTATCCTCATGAGAATTTCTGTTGAAAATTAATAGTTTAAATAATGTTACCAAATTTTAAATTGATCCTCATCAGTGGACACTATGACAAAGAATAAGTTATTAATTACCCGTTTCTTTTAAGTACAAGATAATTTAATTAAAATTATGCATTCCTTGACTCTGCCAGAGGATCAACTAGAAAATGGGAAAGAGAGGGAGAAAGTGCTTAAATGTACAGTGTAAAAGACTAAATGACTCTCGGGGCTCCATTTTCAGTGCTTTACAGGCGGTAATCTGACACTATGCAAAATACCTGGCTGATTATTGCCTCAGTGTTTTGTGTGCTGTGATTATCACTGTGCATGATTAAATGCACTCAGCATATCAATACTCTCTTTAACTTTTGGACAGCTATTTCACAGCAATCTGCTGTAAGAGAGCGTTATTGGTGAAAGTCATCTAAAGATTTAAAATTTATATTAAAATTGAATTAAATTTATAGGAATGGATGAATAAACAAATTCGATATAAGTAAAGATTACCGGTATATATTTTTATTATTATTTTCTGCTCTTCTGATATTTCACTCTACTCCACCACCAAGATTACGCTGGAATTTTGCCATGTTAATGTTTCTTGTTTTTAATTTTGGAAGCTTTTTTTTAAGCATTTTTTAAGCATTGTGCAAGGTGACAACACTGATACACAATAGATACAGTGCATTAACCACTTCAGCCCCGGAATGTTTTACCCCCTTAATGACGAGAGCATTTTTTTCGATTCGGCACTGCGCCGCTTTAACTGACACTGCCTGTGTACAAGGCAATCGCGGGCCACCGGAGGACATCGAGTCCTCCCGGCCCGTAAGCACACTTCCACAGTGTGCAGCGGGAGCGAGCGCCCGCAACTGAGCCTACGCGAGCCGTCGTACACCTACAGGAGAGGTCTTTAAGTGGTTAAGAAATGTGTTGTCACCCTAGAACAAGAAGTGTGCTACTGGCAGCATCAGCAAATTAAAATGAAAATCAATGCAGCTACCACATCTAAGGACTGGTAAGCTGCAATATTTAAATTGTTGGCTCTTGGGATTGGACACACGTATCTATACTTGTTCAACACTCCAGGGCAGGGGCTAACCTCTCCACAGGAAAAGACCTACAGTACAAATTAGAGTTTTGGGCACTGTCTTTTTTGTTGTATCAATGGACAGTAGTTCAGTCTTAAATACCATATAAGCATAAAATTATAAACATATAAACATTGATGGATTTCAGCCCTGATTCACCACATGAACAGCACTGCACTCATTATCCACTGGTAACAACATCATGCTCCATACCAAACTCATTATTCTTATACATTAGGAAACTGGAAAGTGTTCTATAAATTCTTACACTGTCCAAAAAAAGAAAAATCTTTGGATAATTGGTTGTGGATATTAGTTTTAATTTACTGCGTTTAACCACTTCCTGCTCGACCTATAGCAGAATGATGGCCGGGCGGTGGTTCTGTTATCCTGACTAGATGACATATGACGTCTTTCAGGATAACATGCTGGCGTACGCCCATGGGGGAGCGTGCAGCGTGGCGATCGGTGGTGCTGTGTGTCACTCTGACACACTGCATCTCGTGGTAGGGAGCCGATCGGCGGCTATACCTGTCAGAGGTGGGGTCTGTGCTGATAATCAGCACATTGATTATCAGTGCAGCCCCCGTGAGAGGTGCCCATCAGCTGCCAATCAGTGCCCACCAGCTGCCAGTCTGTGCCCCATCAGTAATGCATGTAAGTGCCCATTAAAGTGCCAATCAGTGCCCATAAATGTGCCAATTAGTGCCCCATCAGTAATGCCTGTCAGTGTTCTTCAGATGGCAATCAGTAATGCCTGGCCGTAGCTCCTCATCAGTGCTGCCTATCTAGTGCCATCTATCAGTGCCCATCAGTGCTACCTATCAGTGCCACCTACAGTGCCCATCAGTGCCTCCTATCAGTGCCACCTATTAATGCCCATTAGTGCTGAATATCAGTGCCCACCATTGTCACCTATCAGTGCTGCATATCAGTGTAGCCTATCGGTTCCCACCAGTGCTGCATATCAGTGCTACTTATCAGTGCCCAGTAATTCTACATCAGTGTTTCCTTATCATTGCCACCTCATCAGTATACCAACTTCAATTTCTTGCCTATCTGGATTTATTTTTCCAAGGAACCAAAATGATTTCATTTGCCAAGACTTATACAAACACTCTCTATTTTCTGCATATGAAGTGGAACTGTAATCTTAGCTGTAGTCTGAATTAAAGATGGAAAACTCATTGATCCTCTGTGTGTGCAAATATATCACAACAGATAAGTTTCAGGCAGATTAATTTACTTTTTTTTAATCCTTCCCTTTTTTAGTACTTTTCATTTTGGTTTTGCTGATAACAGCATTAGATAGTTCCTTTACATTTCATTGCCTTCTTAACTTAGAATTACAGATTTTTATCCAATCTCCGAATCAAAATACCAAATAGGTAACTTGAAAATTATTTGATGTCAGATAACGGATTCCTGACATCCCTTAATAATAGGGATTTGTCCGTTAAAAGGATAAGTTTGCCCTGCAGCTGTTGAACAGTGCTTATGTCTTGGTACTGTGTTATGTATATCTAGCTGCAGAAGTGCTTACTGAATTGTAGTATGCCTAAATTCTTCAAAATGTAGCCAGTTTGAACAGTAATGATTATAGGTAAAACCAGGATATTTTTTGAGTCTTTAATGTGTAATATTTTTATGTTTCCATAGGACCAAAGAGACCAGAGTTACTCCACTTTGAAAACAGCCCTCACATCAGTGACTGTTCATAACCTAAAGCCGGGAACAGTCTATGTCTTCCAAATCCGCACATCATCTTCATCACAAGATTATGGTAGTTACAGTCCAAGCATTGAAGTGGAAACACTAGGAGAATGTAAGTTATTTCCTGTACATAAATTAAATTGGGTTATGATGTAACTAATCAACTGTATGTAACAGGAGGTTCTATATGCCCTTACTAATTAGGTACACTGAGTAGCCCTTTGTTAACTCAGTAGCCCTATAGAGGATTAATGGTCACTTAAAGGTGTGCATCCACCAGCATTTGTGCAAGCAAAAATACTGCTTTATAATTCCCTTTTACATGATTTAACCACTTGGTGCCCGCACTATAGCCGAAAGACAGCTACAGAGCAGGCTTAAAATGCTGGGAGGGCATACATGTATCTCCTCCCATGCTCGTGCTGCCTGTGTGCCCCTTGCGACACATGGGAAGTGCGCTCTGTGATCGCCGAGTCCTTGGGACTCGGCTGATCACAGATCGGAGTAAAGGATCGATCAGGACCAGTGACAGCTGATCACTTGATGTAAACAGAAGACGGTAATTGGCTTTTTTTTCTTGTGCTAGCAGCATGAGGAGAAAAAAATAAAGTCGATTACTGGCTTCTGTAAAAGGGACATTGGTCCCACACAGTGACCACCAGTGCTGCTAACCAGTGCCCACCAGAGCTACTAACCAGTGCCCACCGGTGTCACCTACCAGTGCCCATCAGTACTGCTAACAAGGGCCCACCAGTGTCACCTACCAGTGCCCAAAAGGGCCACCTATCAGTGCCCACAGTGCCACCTATCAGTGCTGCCTATCAGTGCCCATCAGTGTCACCTATCAATGCTCATCAGTGCAACCTATCAGTGCAGCCTCATCAGTATCTCCTGATCAGTGCCCACCAGTGCCACCTCATCAGTGCCCACCAGTGCCACCTCATCAGTGCTCATCAATGCCAACTATCAGTGCCCATCAGTGCCACCTATCTGTGTCCATCAGTGCGGCCTTTCAGTGCCCATCAGTGCAGCCTCCTCAGTGCACATCAATGAAGGAGACAATTATTTCTGTTTTTATTTTTTTTTATACTTACCAAGGGTTTTTGCCTAATCCTCCTTTTCTGGGGTCCCATGAGGCACTCATGGCCCCTCTTTTTCACGAGTGCCCCTGCACAGACAGCAGGATTCGGCCCTGCCCCCCAGCTCCCATGTCCTTGGATTTGATTGACAGCAGTGGGAGCCAATGGCTCCTGCTACTATCAATTTATCCAATGAGGACCCAAGACAGTGGCTGGAGCTGCTGTGCTCATCCCCATTGTTGGAACGATCAGGATAAGGTAAGAAAAAGGGGGGTCTGGGGGGTGGGTGCTGCAGCACAGGGTGAAAAACAGTGAGGGTAAACAACCCCTTTAAATACCACCAAAAGAGAGCTCTATTTGTGTAAAAAATGTTTTTTTTTAAAAATCATATGGGTACAATGTAGCATGATTGCAAAATTGTCATTCACGTATGACAGTGCTGAAACCTGGAAATTGGCCTGGGCAGGAAGGGGGCGTATGTGCCCAGTAAGCAAGTGGTTAAAATTTAAAGTGAGCACACCTTCATTCTAATCACTAAGCCAAGCATACATTTAAAGTGGCAAATGAATAGACCCGCCACCAGTAAATTTTCACTCATAAAATTAGCAAGCATATTTGTGTGTATGCCTACATATGTATATAACATCTGAAATCCAGATGTCACACTTTTCTTAAAGTGGAAGAAACCCCTAGATGTTAATATTCTTAAAAATGCACACACATATACAGTATATTAAACATTTCTAAGAGGTTATTATTTTTGTGTGGGACTCCTCTGGGGAGATTTACCCTTACTTCTTTTGCAGTAACATAAAATGGGGGAGCGGTTGTCTTCAGGGCTGACTGCAATTAAAATGATTCTGGTAGTTCAATGTCTTCCCTATCTTACTAAAAGTGGTTATTTGTTTTTGTCTGTTTATTGGATATATTTACCAACACGAAAATAGAGAAACTCTCCCTAATATTGGCAAAAATGTGTTTGTCCTTCCCAACCCTTTTCCAAAAATATATTGTAAACTTTTGGGCTTTACAATTGCCTTCATTGATAGTATAATGTGATATATAACCCATACAATGTAATATTTGACATGTTTGACTATAGCAATCTGATTTTTGTTCAGTTCTTGGGAACCAGTTTGGCAAAAGCTCTCATAGCTACATCACTGCTTGCATCCTGGGCACCTTTTCAAATTCTTTACCCCTGGCTGTTTTCCCACAGTGAGGGTTAAGGGTGAGAAGAAAAAACAGCCTTGTGGGTATGGCAAAATGTAACAAATCGAATTGATGCATAGTGATGTTATCATGATTGTCAGAAAGCCTGGCCGCTCAGCTTGTGTATGGAGATGGGAGTCTGAAGCCGCGTACACATGACCATTTTTAATGTCCTAGAAAAAAAACGCTGTTTTTTTCAACGTGATTCTTGTCAAGCCTGTCTTGCATACACACAATCGTGAAAAAAAAATGCTTGAACAAAGCACGGTGACGTACAACACATACGACGGCACTATAAAGGGGAAGTTCCATTCGGATGGCGCCACCCTTTGGGCTGCTTTTGCTGATTTTGTGTTAGTAAAAGTTTGGTGAGAGACGATTAGCGCTTTTCAGTCTTCGTGCTTTTCAGTCTGTTACAGCGTGACGAATGTGTTATCTCCATTACAAACGTTAGTTTTACCAGAACGAGTGCTGCCATCTCATAACTTGCTTCTGAGCATGCGTGTTTTTTTCACGTCATTAAAGCCTACACACGACCGTTTTTCACGACATGAAGAACGACAACGTGAAAAACGGCAACATGAAAAATGACGCGAAAATTTAGAGCATGTTCTAAATTTTAAATGCCCATTTTTCACGTCAAGAAAAATGCTCTGGAGCCTACGCACAATCGTTTTAATGACCATTTTAAAAAATGGCATTTTTCACGTCATGAAAAACAGTCGTGTGTACGCGGCATAAGGCTTTTAAAGTGACCTGTGATTGACATTCATAAAGCATTTGACATTGTGCACTTCTTCTTGGTGGACTTTACTTGTGAGTGGTTTTATCTCATGGTTTTAATAAAATGTTAGCTTTTTGTGACTATATTGGAGTTTTCTCTTTGCCTTGAGTGAATGAACATGGTTGTGCCCTTTACCTTTGGCTCTTCTAGTGGAAAAGAGGGTTGACATTGTGTGATGCAGAATAGGGAAACAATTAGGCTGCAACCTTTGCTCAGCACACATTTTTTGCAGGTTTATATTGTTTTTGCACCACTAAAGTCCTGTACACACGATCGGTTTGTCCGATGAAAATGGACCGATGGACTGTTTTTATCGGACAAATCGATCGTGTGTGGGCCCCATGGGTTTGTTTTCCATTGGTGAAAAAAAAATAGAACATGTTTTAAAATTTTCCTATGGATAAAAAACCGATAGAAAAAAACGATCGTCTGTGGGGAAATCCATTGGTCAAAAATCCACGCATGCTCAGAATCAAGTCGACGCATGCTCGGAAGCATTGAACTTCATTTTTCTCAGCACGTCGTAGTGTTTTACGTCACCGCGTTTGGACACGGACGATTTTTGGCCGATGGTGTGTAAGCAAGACTGATGAAACTCAGCTTCATCGGATATCCGACAAAAGAAACCATCCGATTAGATTCCATCAGATATCCAATCGTGTGTGTACAGGGCTTTACACTCTAATCCCAATTTTTCCACAACTGTTTATCTAATGCAAAGAATTAACTTTTTAGGCAAGTAACAGCCTGTGCTCATATAATATTTGTGCTGCTCTACAGTATGCTGGCACCAATAAAATGCAAAACTGAATTTTTAGACAACCCTTTCCCAAAGATAAACATTGTTACATATTTTTTGGCATTTCATTATGGCGCATCATCATTAAAAATGGACAACAGTTTATGTTTTTGCATCATTCTCTCTTTAGCTTGAATTTTTTTTTGGCTTTCATGCAGACTATATCATGCTGTTCGTATAAATCTTTTATCTCTATTTGAATACACTGCTACCATTCAGAAATATTTTTGATACATGTCCTTTAAAGTACTGAATCCTAACAGTAATTCTTCAAATAGAAACCACCTTGTTTTACTCCCTAACTGAGAATTTTATGGCCAAAAATACTTTACCAGTATTACTAAACACTTTACATTTTGCAGCTAATATGTAAATATGTATTTTTTTCTTCTTTTGCCACATGAGGAATAATTATATATATATTTATATATATATATATATATTTTATTTATATATATATATATATATATATATATATATATATATATATATATATATATATATATATATATATATATATATATAAATAAAAAAATAATTGCTCTCCCACCAAAATTGAAAAACAAAATTGTTCACACAAAAAACAATAAAGTGTAAGTTCATAAATAAACACTAAAGGATTATCAATGAAGATTCATTCCAATAAGTGAATATAGACAGACTCATCAATGGCAAAGTCCATGTAACTTAAATGGGATAAGAAAAAAGGAAAAAATACTTGACAGCAGGTCTACTCGGATGTTCTGTTCATTAAGAAAAAGAAAGGCGTTCACTGTCGCTTACCAGATAGAAGATCGTATAACGCTCATCAAGATGTACTCCAGCCAAGCCAGGATGATTATCTGGGGATTCCTCTTCCAAGACACAACGCTCGCGTTGTACTGAGTTCCGTTCGTGTTACACCGGATACCCGCTGCAGTACAATCCTCACAGTTTCACCCGATCGAATCACCGATCACCAGTTCAATGTAACGTTCAGGCAGGATAAAGAGAAGAAAGCCTCATGGTGTAGTATGTAGGTTCAAATGTGTTTATTAAAAAAGCACTACAAACACACCGCAAATACACCAGGAGACATGCAAAGATAAAAAAAAACACAGCCGCGGCTGACAATCTGATTGGCTCGTGAGTGGTGACGTATAGGGTACTGACTCCACCCGACGCATTTCCCCATAGCAGGATTCTTCAGGGAAAGGAGATCGTATCCATACGTCACTCACCACAACATTTATAGGCAAGAAAGGCGCGAAAAACATTGTGAGACACCGGAAGCCACTTTTAAAAGTCGGTCCACCGGTGACACCCATGCTCTTCTAATAAAAAGAGTGTAAAGGGGTCCATAGAGGCAGACAAACGTCCGCATTCTATCATAGCTCCCCCCAAAACTCCAACATCTAATTATTATTAAAATACATATTAATGCAATGACATAATAAAATGACAAAGTACCTCAGAACCAAATCCATGTTAAAAAACATATACAATAACAATTTGATTTTACAGGGTCACCCATGCATATATCAAAAAATAATTTTAGATCAATTCATTATTTAAAATCAATTACCGTATTTATCGGCGTATAACGCGCACTTTTCCCCCTAAAATTAGGGGGAAATCGGGGGTGCGCGTTATACGCCGATGTCATTTTTTTACCAATGGGGGTGAGCGGGGATTGGGCGGGGGTGTCGTGCCGGCCATCCTACCTCTCCTGGTCCTGGGACGCCAGCGTACCGTACTAAAGAGATTAAGAATAGTTTGTCCCTTCTCTCCTCTTCTTGCTCCTCCTCCCCCTCCGAGTGTAGCTTCAGATTGGAGGAGGAGAGCGGTCACATGAGAGGAGAGCGATCATGTGACCAGCCGGGGAACACAGTGAGAATGAATGAGAAGGAACTGTCAGCTACGGTATGTAGAAGGGACTGGCAGTGATTTATTTTTAAACTTTACAGTACGCTGGCAGTCTCCTGGGAGTGCAAGGGGGCTGTGTAATGTAAATTAGCTGTACTGTGCAGGGAGACAATGCTGTGTAGTGTATTGGGGGGGAGGGGGGGCTACGTAGTGTGCTGAGATCTATGCAATGTGCTGAGATCTATGCAATGTACTGGTATCTATGTGAAATGTGCTGGTATCTATGTGCAATGTGCTGAGATCTATGCAATGTACTGGTATCTATGTGCAATGTGCTGGTATCTATGTGCAATGTGCTGGGATCTGTGTAAGGTGCAGGGGGGGGGGGGGCTTTGGTCTGTGTAATGTGCAGGGGGGCTTTGGAATATAAAATGGGCTGTTTAAAGTTTTTTTCCTGAAACTTCCCTCTTAAAATTAGGGTGCGGGTTATACGCCGGTGCGTGTTATACGCCGATAAATACGGTAATAAATAAAAAATGTCAAACATATTCATTGACAATATAAAACTAATATATATATATATATATATATATATATATATATATATATATATATATATATATTTTTTTTTTTTCCTCAGGGAGCCTAGATGAAATGATATCTAAAAAGGGGGGGTTCCCCAAAACTCCCATATGGAGGGATCCATAATAAAAAATATTATCTGACCAATACAAAAATGTGTATAGAAATATATATAAAATTATTCTGCATCTTCTCCCTGAATATCTAGGCACAAAGGAAAACATTTTTTTTACAAGGAAAGATGTCAAAAGGTGGGGGGGGGGCTGGCTCAATACTAAATCATAGGGAAGACTCCACAGAAAAATACGGGGGGGGGGGGGTCGAGCCCCACAGAGAAAAATGGAAAAAGAAAGAATGGGGGGGGGGACAATTCCCTGGGATACATTAATTGTGCCAGTATAGAACTCAGCTGTTATTAATATGACAATTGATGTCCCATTCCACGTTGAGTCCCAGGGAGTTATAACACTGATGGTCAAAAATCCACCTGGTCTCATGGTGGGAAATGTGTCTCTTGAGATTACTCCCCCTCCAGTGAGGAACACATTTTTCTACAGCTATAACCTGGAGTACAGATGTATCTCGATGATGGAAATGGCGGAAATGGCGTGAAACACTATGCCCTATGAAGTCTCTCCTGATGTTAAAGAGATGCTCCCCTATACAAACATTAAGGGCTCTAGTGGTACGTCCCACATATTGTAGCCCACACAGGTATTTCAAAAGGTATATAACCCCTAGAGTACTACAGGTAATAAACTCAGATATCTGAAAAGTTTTAGAAGTGACATAGAAAGTAAATGTCGAGGTTCTAATGGTTTGTGATGTTTTGCATACAACACACTTTTTGCAAGGAAAATAACCTTTCATATTACCAAACATCATGGGACGTATTGGAGGGTCAATGGCATTAGGGGCCACAATATCTTTCAATGACCTATTGCGTCTGAAGAGGATTTTAGGTTGGTCAGGTAAAATAGGTGCCAGGATTTTGTCACATTTAAGGACCTGCCAGTGTTTCTTAAAAATCCTATTTATCCACCAATACTGCGATGAGAAGGTTGTGATAAAGGACCACTCATATTGGTTATGGCTATCAGAAACATCCTTAGGGGACCAGCAAATCCTGTCTATCTAATACTGAAACAGTCCTTAGATCTTCATCTAAGGTATTGGTGTCATATGCCTTTTTAATAAAACGTTCGCTCAAAATTTTGGCCTGATTCTGGAAGTCCTCCGGAAATGTGCAATTATTCTTCATGCGCCTAAATTGCCCTTTTGGGATGGCTTTCAGCCAATTCGGGTGATGGTTACTACTTGAAGGAATATAGCCATTCCTATCTGTGCTTTTAAAGTACGTTTTAGTGCACAGACGTCCATTTTCTTTAAAAATAACTAAATCCAGAAAATTGATGGAAGTCCTACTGTGTTCATAAGTGAATCGAATTCCCCATAAGTTGTTATTGATAACACTCATGAACTGATGAAGAGACTCCTCATCCCCACTCCACAAAAAAAACGTTGTCGTCAATGTAACGTCTCCAAAGAAGGAGGCGTGGCTCTTTCATGGGAAATAATACGTAATTTTCCCAGAGGGCCATAAAAAGTCCCGCTAAGCTGGGAGCATATTTGGCCCCCGTATCTAACCCGGTATTTTGTAAATAAAAATCTCCCCCATAAAAAAAGTAGTTATGTTCCATGGCAAATGTGAGTAATTTCATTACGAACTCTATGGTAGCATCTAATACTTCTGACCCCTGCTTTAGGAAAAATTTGGCAGCATGGTACCCTAACTCGTGCGGTATGATGGTATAAAGCGATGCGACACCTGCTGTCACCAAAAGGGTATCATCCTCGACCTCCCATTGGGAGACCTCATTAATAATTTGCATAGAATCTCCCAAAAAAGCAGGCGTTTTCTTCACCAATGGCTGCAAAAACTGATCAACAAAGCTACAAATTTTGCACAATGGCCTGTCACAAGGGGGCGGGTCACCGAGTGATGTCACTAGGTGGCTCCACCCATTACCTATATAAGGGCTGCCAACCGGCAGAGTAGGCATTAGACGGTCAGCCTTCGTTGCGGGCGGAGGTTTTTTTTTTTTAGTCCAGCGGTGCGGCGGGCATTGTGATTGACGATGGATCTACTTTGGGGAACAGTGTTTTGTTTTTTTAATAAAGGACTTGTCAAAAAAAGTCTACTGTTCTTATTTATTTTTGAATTTTTTTGGTGAATGAGTAGGGTGCAATTTACCCCATACTCATTCACAAAGTGAGAGGGATCTGGTATTTGGGGGGACCCCCACACTTTTTTTTTTTAACATTTAAGAGTTTTTTTTTTTATATTGCTGGCAGTATTTTGTTTACATGTCAGTGGGGAAGTTATCGGTTGTTAAGGACGCGGCAGCCTGCTGGTTAACAACCAGCTATTCTTCACATTTTTTGGCAGAAGCTGAACTTCCGCTTATTTGTCTCCTCCCCCCCTCCAGTGCCACATTTGGCACCTTTCAGGGAGAGAGGCTACCTGTCTTAGACATTACATCAGCAGCTCCCTCCTTTCCCCACCGCTGGGCCAGTAGGAGAGTGCAGCAGTGCCTCGTGCATGCGCAGTAGGGACCCGGCGTGGAGCCATAATGCTTCACTACCGGGTTCCTTTAATGGCAATGGCGACGGCAGCACCCAACAGCTGATGGAAACATCAGCTGTGGTGCTGACATCGCTGGGTTCCAGGACAGAGTAAGTGTCCTATTATTAAAAGTCAGCATCTGCAGTATGTGTAGCAGCTGGCTTTTAATTTTTTATTTTTTTGCAGGGTGGGCGGACCTCCTCTTTAAGGAAAACTAAATGAAAATAAATGAATTCCGAAACTATACTAAACGAATTACGAAACAAAATTAGTAACATAACGAACATATCCAAATTACTTTTTTCCTTTTTGCACATGTCTTATATACAGTACATGGAATAAAATAGAATATTTTATTATTATATATTATAAAAAACTTATGTTAGTACCAATAACAAAAAAAACTTTTCGGGGGAATCTTTAAAATTTGGAATTGTTGATGGAAATCAATCCTTTAGCAAACATATTCAGTATATGTTATAATGTTAAACAACATTTATAATTTTTTTTAGCACATTTTATGTATGACTTAGATGTTTTGTTACAATTGCATAAAGCCTTAGATGTTATTGACTATAATATTTTTTAAAACATCTAACTTTTTGGTTTAACTAGCCAGAGGTATCAGGTCTGCAGTTAATAGCTAGCAGTTATTTGATGGCCAAGGAGATGTGGCACGAGGTTCATTTGTGTTCAGTAGAATGGACATCAGTGAAGCATAACACAGTAGACTGATTTCTATGCATGAATGTAACAAGTGTTTTTATACCATCTTGTGTATATAGCAATGTTGTTCATTGGGAAGCCAAATCTCCATAAATTTACATAAATTTCTCATGCAATTTTCACTATATTGATGGCATGTTTGACCTATGATTCAACACCACCTGTTTCATCCGCAACAGATTAAATGTATGTGTGTTTCTCCATAGTATTTTTCGGCTACTCAGTTTATCCTATTATAAAAGCAATACCTCTTTTGCTTAATTATTAATCAGCTACAAATGTGCCAACATAGCTCTGGTTATTGAAATTCCATCATGACAGGATTATAATTTAGTGCACTAGTAAAATTAAAGAATTTGTAATCCTAGAAATAAAATAAAACCTTAAAATGTTTAATTGTAGAGTCCTGCTTGTCTTTTTTTTTGGAATGAATGTTAATTGTATTCAGCCATGCATCTGTTTTTGAAGGAATTCACTGACATGAAAATATAAATATATCTTGAGACTTATACATTACAGCTGAAGGATGCAATTTTTGTGTGCCAAAATCAATTCTTCACTATCAGAGTACAACTACTGTTATACCACACAAACCTGCCAAGTACTATGATGTGGGACTTTACATTATACTCCACTCTGG
This sequence comes from Rana temporaria, assembly GCF_905171775.1. Lineage (NCBI taxonomy): Eukaryota > Metazoa > Chordata > Amphibia > Anura > Ranidae > Rana > Rana temporaria. The sequence continues at coordinate 291,988,954 of NC_053490.1, forward strand.
CAACGCTATCCTAGAAATTGTTTTTTTTTACCTTTATTTTTAATTCTGCTGGTAAACTGGTACAGTAACAATTAAAACTGACAATTGCGCAGTTGTGCGATGTGGCTCCTTTTCTCCTTTTTTTCCCCACAAATAGAGCTTTCTTTTGGACTCTGCGGTTTTTATTTTTCGTGCTATAAACAAACAGAAAGTGACAATTTTGAAAAAATATTTTTTACTTTTTACTATAATAAATATCCCCCAAAAATATATATATAAAAAAAAATGTTTCCTCAGTTTAGGCCGATACGCATTCTTCTACATATTTTTGAAAAAAAAATCGCAATAAGCGTATACTGATTGGTTTGCGCAAAGGTTGTAGCATCTACAAATTGGGGATAGAATTATGGCATTTTTATTAAAAAAATTTTTTACTAGTAATGACGACAATCTGTGATTTTTATTGTCACTGCCACCTTATGGAGGACACATCGGACATTTTTGACACATTTTTGGGATCATTGCACTGATTACTGTGAAAATGACACTGGCAGGGAAGGGGTTAACCACTAGGTGGGGCTGAATGGGTTAAGTGTGCCCTAGGGAGTGATTCTAACTGTAGGCGGGATGGCCTGTGTGTGACACAACAGTGATTACCGCTCTGATTACAGGAAGCTGTGATCACTGTCCTGTCACTAGGAAGACTGGGGAAATGCTTGTTTACATTAGCATTTCCCCGTTCTTCCTCATCGCGACATGATCGCTGTTATGCACCTGCAGTCGGAGTCATGGAGCTTGCGGCGCGTCCACAATGCTGCTTCTTAGAGGGGACGTATATATACGTCATTCTGCCATTCTGCCAATGTATATTGTCGTGTGGCGAGCGGTTAACTATGAATATGTATAAATAAATTGTGTGAATATCCAATGATGTGATTTCTGTTAATTTACAGGTATTTTATCTGCACATGATTAGATATTCAAAATGAACAGGAATTTGCTTTTACATGTTTACCTTCACCTCTCCCATCAATGAAACTACCACCAGTGACAATTGTTTTATGTCTTGTTACATCCCTCTTTCAGGCCTTACTGGTCATTAGAAATGTGTATTCGTTTTAGTCTGAATGCATTTTCGTCCAACTTTCGCATTCGTTTAAACAAACGATAACAAACGCGCAGAATACGAAATCCAAAAGATCGGAAATAAAAAAATGCTTTATTTTTGTTTCGTTGCGACAATAGTTTGATATAGATAGAAGATTTGACATGACGGTGACAATGGCAATCTATTTCTATCGAACTTGCGGTTGAATGTGCCTAACCTAACTCTATTAGTCCAAGATTTTTCGAGAGAAAAGATTCAACATTATAGAGACATGAAGATTCGACAAAGCAGCTAAAAACATACGATTGCCACGAGCGGACATTTACGGTCAAATGCTCGGCCCATAGGCTATAGAAGAATTCTAATGTTGGTTGACTAGTAATAATAATTAATAAATATAAAATAAGTTTTATTGATGGTGAACATGGGTTTCAAAAGTAGTTTATCAGTGTCACTTCCACTGAACATTTCTTCTTAGATGATGATTGGCAGCTCCTCTAGAGTAGAGTGTTGATGGATATTGTGGGGCTGCTTTTTCTCACTTTCTTCTAATGATACTAGTTCCCTGACTATCTCTAATTTCTGTTTTCTCTGTCTGGGCCATCTCCTGGAAAAAAATAAAAATAATAATACAACATGGGTGATTTCAAACTGCGGCTGTCAAAAAAAAAATAGTAATCATATACATATATGCAACATAGAACAATACGAGAGTTTTTTTTTTTATTTAGACTAAAGCAGTCAATGGGACATTCACCAAACATTTGCTGCATTTTAATAAATCCCTATAATTTGAAACAAATGCACGAGGAGGAGTCATTAGCAATAAGTATTTTTGAATGTCACATTTACTGCTTTATAAATATGCCTTACTGTGCACATTTGAAATTGAAGGGGTCAGTTTAGGTACAAAACGTAAGGAATTACCGTATTTATCGGCGCATAACAAGCACGGGCGTATAACACGCACCCCAATTTTAGGAGGGAAGTTTAAGGAAAAAAAATGTACATTTTAAATGCCCATCAATGAAGCCTTATCAGTGTCCATCTGCAGCCTTGCCCATCATTGCAGCATGATCAGCGTTCATCTGCAGCCTTTCCCTTGCCGAGGAGTGAACGATTGCTGCTGAGATAGACAGAGCCAGATGTCCTGTGTACTCGGCTCGTCTTGCGGTCCCACCCTTTGGTCCAGCTCCTATGATGGACATAACACCGGTCCAATGGCGGGAAGTAAATGCTAGAATGCATGACTGGGCGTGACTGTGAGCGGAGCTGAGTACACAGGAGATTCGGCTCTGTAAATTTCGGCCACGCACTTTCCATCCTTCCCCTCCAAGGCAGCCATTCAGCGTATAACACGCACCCACGTTTTCCCCCTGATTTCAAGGGAAAAAAAGTGTGTGTTATACGCCGATAAATACGGTATATTTTTTTTTCAGTGCCTCATTGCAGAATAGTGGTGTAATAATGTAATAATGCAATAATTTTCTTGTGACAATCTAAATGTTAATAAGTAGGCAATAAGATTGCTACCCTCAATCAAATAATTTTAAAGGAGAAGTATGGCCAAAGCTTTTTTTTTAGCCATACTTCTCCCATGGATCACTAGAGTGCACTTAGTTCTCTACACCAGTGACCCAGAATCAGCCAACAGTGAACTAAAGTCCACTCTCTGCTGACCTCACTCTGATGGTCCAGACTGGAAGTTAAAAAGTCAAGATCCACCCAGAAGCCTGAACCGACGCCTGGCTTAGCCTCTCAGAGAGCCACTGAGAGCCTGAGCCAGCTGCTCCCACCCTCCACAGCCCAGCGCTCCAGTGTACGCTGGAGGGTCAGAGCAGAAAGTGACTCACAGTCATCACTCAGTGCTCAGAGCAGACTCTAGAACTGAGCTATCATCGGTCTTTGCTGCAGCTCGGATCAGTGTTGCAGCAATCTGCATGAGTATAAATGTTTGTTTTTTCAGATTCCACACTTCTATTTTCCATAACAATAGAAAGTAATTCTATAACTTTTTCACATACTGCTTATAATTTACCTTTGATATATTGTGGCAAGTAACACCAAATAAATTGAAATAATTATTACTCTTGCTAAATGTATTATAATCTGAATGTACAGTTTAACGAAAGACAGTAAAACGTCTGCGCTTACAGCACAGCACAGCTTAATAAAAATTCCACTTACTGTATGCTAGGACAAGTGAAGAAAATGTGATATTGGAGCATGGCTCACCACTTGTAAATGTATTTTGCCTTTTTTTGCATGTCCTCGAGGTAGCAAAAAAAAATATAAAAAATCGTTGCTTTTTTACAAAGCAAAAAATAGGGCTTCTCGGATTAAAATTTCCTTGGTTGGCATAAGAGGCAGTAAAGGAATTTAGGGTGATTGCCTTAAAGTGTAACCAAAGACACAATTTTTTTTTTAGCTTTGGATAGACTGGAGAGGAATTAGAACATCTGTGTGGGTTTTATTACTGTCTGTGCCCCGATTAGTGAGATTTAGCCTGTCTATCTGTCCTGTTTACCATTTTCATTGAAAGTGAAAGTAATAGAACATTTTGGGTTGTCCCTAATGACCCTGGTGACACCCGGGAACTTTGGATGTGTTTCTTCTCCCTTCCTGTTTTAGATATGGGACAGGAAATGAAGGGGAATCTCCTCTATGGGACACAGGTGGCAATGAAAAAAATGACAGGGGTTATAACCCTCCCTTACTCTGTCCAAAATAAAATAAAAACATTTGCCTTTAGCTCTGCTTTAAAGGGACTGACTTTTATGAAAGGGTTTTAAAGTCAGTCCCTTCCCCTACTGGAATAATATTTCAGCATTTCAGTAAATGCTAGTGACTGCTTAGTCCTGTGCAAGAAAAATGTATAGAACAGAATTTTTACTGGCTCATGATTGCATGGCTAAAAGGAACATTATTTACTAAGCTTGGTGAACATTCACTTTGCAAAGTGAACAATCTATGCTTCACATGCACAGAAAGAATATGTTGGACATGCGGATAACTGTGTCAATCGAAGCCTTTGTGCACGAGTCTTGGCACATCTCTTTTCCTTTCTACCCTTCCCTGTAAATTCCTAGTATCTTCCTTGCAACTTCCTACCACCTACCACAGGAATGCTCAGGTTAACCTCACTGGATTCTCCTAGGTTATTAGAAAAGACAACCGGGGCACAAGGAATATTTTCAACTATATCAGATAAAATCAAAAGTCTAATATTCCATCTTACATTTAAACCCATGGAGATCTTTAAAAAAAAAATAGACTGTGTATCTCTACCTCATTCGGGAGTACATATTTTCTTTACATCATGAAACATGAAAGCTGTCATGTCTCCCTGATGTATTTATACAAAATGTTTGCAGGCATTACACCAATCCCAGTAATGTTCCACAGTGTTCACTCTCAAGGGGCTGTGCATTAAACACATCTCAGAAAACATTGTGTACATCAAATAGTTTAAACATTGTTAGTATTGCAGTTTATACACTGCATTGAGGAATCACATGTAACCAAATAAACAATATTTATAAAGCTGCTAGTAGTTGGTCATATTTAGCTGTACTGTTCTTTTTCCTGAGAATGTTTCATCACTCATCCAAGTGGCTTTCTCGGTTCTAAGTTCCAATATGTTTTAGGAGAGAGCATTTTTATGTGAGGAAAATCATGGAAACCGAATATGGGAATTTCACGTATTTACACCTCTCACATCATGTTCATGGATAATCACTATCTGTCTTGATGTATTACATAACACCATGGCAATTGGATTAGGGTGACTAAGTTACCCATTTTTCTAAATGTTGGGATATGCTCCTTAAAAACCCATTAGAACTAACTTAGGCTACTACTTGGACCAAAGGGGTTGTAAAGGTTCGTTTTTTATTTTCTAAATAAGTGCCTTTAAGCTAGTGCATTGTTGGCTCACTTACCTTTTCGTATTGCATATTACGAATGAATACAAAGCTTCTTATGACTGGATGCGTCAGAGATCATGACATCATCTGCAAGCCTCTTCACCTCAGCCAACCTAAGAAAGCTTTGTATTCATTCATAGAATACAAAGCTCAGTGTGAATGGCTGAGCATCACTCAGGCTGACATGATTTGGTTTCCAATAACAGAACAGGAACTTCCTGTCCCATTCCCAAAGGCAGCATTGTAAACTTATGTAGCTAAGGCTACATATAGTTTTTTTATAGTGTACATAGTGGGCACGTCTAGTAGTGAAGGTAATAGTTTGTTCGCAATGTCCTCCTGCTCCTGTCTGCTTGGAACTATACTTCATTAACCACTTCAGCCCCTGAAGATTTGGCTGCCCAATGATCGGGCCATTTTTTGCGATTCGGCACTGCGTCGCTTTAACTAACAATTGCGCGGTCGTGCGACGTTGCACCCAAACAAAATTTCCATCTTTTTTTCCCCACAAATAGAGCTTTCTTTTGAAAGTATTTATTCATCTCTGTGGTTTTTATTTTTTGCGCTATAAACAAAAAAAGAGCGACAATTTTGGCAACCTTTAAAACATGGAGATAGGTTTAAGTTAAAAAAAATCTAGTTATCAAGATCGATTATCAAGTTAAAAAATTATCCTACCAAAACTGTAAACTGGTTAAGTTAAACAATGATGCTATCAAAGCTGTAAACTAAGCTGGCCTAAAAAAAAAAAAAAATCCTATATACTGTAGATGCATTATTACATTAAATGTTTGCAAAGTGGTTCAATTTTTCTGCTTATTACAATGCAAAGCCATTGGCAACATTTTAAGATTTCTCTAGGTTTGTAATCCGAACTAAGGCTGCTGGGGGAGGTTAAGGATTAACTAGGGCATGGATTTTATATCAATTTGGAAGAAAACCGATTAGTTGGGGCAAGTGGTTTTTATCTGCTGAGAAATTGTATGTATGTATGAAAACCTCTCATTTTGTTCCATTAAAGGGCTCTAAAGCCACAATATAGATAGCTCACCCACAGTTGGTTAAAAAGGTACGGCAGAGGCATGCATGTCAAAAATATTGTTGGCTGAGAAAGGGATGATTTCCATTTAAACAGACACCGCAGATATAAATGAAAGGTTGGAATGATAGCTTGCTCGGTATGAATTTTACAGATTGTGCTTAACGGGGCCTTAAATTGCATCCGTTTACTGCTCAAGAGACATTTTCAGAATGAATTGAATCCAATAAAATTTTTATGGAAAAAAAGTGTAGCTGCCTAGAGCCTTCTTATTCAAACATTGGGTGGCAGAAAATTAATGAATAAGAAAAGCATTCAGATGTCATCATTTTAATACGGCCTTGTGATAAACAGGAATATTTTTTTCTCATGCCATCTTATATGGTTGTGTCAAAGCTTGTGGAAGCCAAAAGGCTTCATTTAATATTTCAGCAGAGTAATTTTGAAATACGGATTTCATTAAAGTGGACCTGGCAGGTTACCAGCATGTGATGTTTATGTTTATGTAAAGAAAAATTTGACATTTGCGTTTATTTTAACCCATCACTGTTCTCCCCAAGCAACACCCCATAGCCTGTACACATGTTGTCACAGAGACACTTCACAACAAAAGGCAATGTTAAACTTTCTGATAAACATTTACCTGACACAGTTATTTGTTGTGGTTATTTCTACAGTATACTGTGTCCAACAGAAAGCCCAATTATTTCCCACATATTTGATGTTTATTATCACCTTTGTGACTAAATGTTCGAAAATACAGACAATGATTCAATTTAGGGAACGGTGTGACCTAGAGGATATAGGGAGTGGATGTAACAACACACATCCTGGCTCCCACAGTACACATGAGTGGGTCGTTTCGTACAAATTTCCAAAAATTCGTACAAATTTTCGAAAATTCGTACAAATTTCCGAAGATTCGTACAAATTTCTGAAAATTCGTACAAATTTCCGAAAATTTGTACATTCGGAAACATCCGAAATACGAATTGCTATGCTTCCGAATTTTACGAAATATGTGATTTTGTTGACGAATTTTGGATCCGAATTTCTTACAACGGTCGGAAACATGACTGGTGTTTTCTTGACCAATCAGAGGTTTTCTTCTGCTGCTAAATGAGAGTTAGGAAAATTACCTTTTTTAATATGGGAGTGGGAGACTGGTACTGGTAGTTGATGGGAGATTCAGAATCAGACAAAATAAGAATGTTCATTAATATTGTTTTATTGTTGTCATAATAATTACGATTATTCGTTATGATGAAGTTAAAAACCCAGGAAGTCAGCACAGCACATGGATGGTGGGAGCCTCTCATAATGAACACAGCAGGGGTACAGCCCCAGGAGGAAGTCAGCACAGCACAGGGATGTGGGAGCCCCTCATAATGAGCACAGCAGGCACACAGCCCCAGGAGGAAGTCAGAATAGCACAGGGATGGTGGGAGCCCCTCATAATGAGCACAGCAGGAACACAGCCCCAGGAGGAAGTCAGAATAGCACAGGGATGGTGGGAGCCCCTCATAATGAACATAATGAGTCGACGACTGCCATTGGATTGAATACGAATTTTTGTCGAATGTTCGTTAACTTTATTATGAGGGGCTCCCACCATCCCTGTGCTGTGCTGACTTCCTGGATTTGCTTATTCAACATAACAAATGTTTGTAATTGTTAAGAAACGTTAAAGAACATTCGACAAACATTTTTATTCAATCCAATGGCAGTTGTCGACTCATTATGAGGAGCTCCCACCATCCCTGTGTTGTGCTGATTTCTTTCTGGGGCTGTGCCCCTGTTGTGCTCATTGTGAGGGGCTCCCACCATCCCTGTGCTGTGCTGACTTCCTCCTGGGGCTGTACCCCTTGCTGTGCTCATTATGAGGGGCTCCCACCATCCCTGTGCTGTGCTGACTTCCTCCTGGGGCTGTATCCCTTCCTGTGCACATTATGAGCAGCTAATATGAAACGGAACGGAAAAAAACAAATTTATTGACGGCGCCCATGTCTATCCCACAGTGCATCTCACCTGGTCTAGACCTGTGCTTGACCTGTGTTGTTGTGGCTTTAGATCTCCTGCTTTATGTTGGTTTCCTTCCCAACCTTCCAAGGCCAAGCTGGTGGCGGTATATTCAGACTGTTTTGTGCCCTTGCTGAATTTGTGGTGTTCTTATAGAAGGAGGCTGATGGGACACATATGTTCAGACTGTGGCTTTCAAGGCTGCAGTACTGCTATTATTTTGGATTATTTTATACTGTCTAAGGCCCCTTGCACGCAGTGATATCTAGGAGTAATGTATTGCTTGTGGCTTTTTTAATGCACTTGGGAAGGAGAGTCTATGGCAGGCTCTGGCTGGACAGGACTGAACACCATACCAATTGGTACCAGCAATTAGGGCCCTGTGCATTCAAGCCTTATGCCCCATAGCACAATATTTGAAAATCCGATGACAGATCGTCCAACTTTTTTCGTCTACTAGTCGCAAGTAGAAATTGAATAGGTTACTAAAGTCACGAAAATTCTCGTACGACAGAAAATAAATCGGAAGTGACGTCATGTGTTGTAATGTATTTGTGTTGTATTTTCGGATGACAACTCTACTAACTAAACGAAAATCATATGATTAGGTATGGTACGAGGAAAATTTTCATGCATGTCCGATAAAATAAAATCGGATGAACTGTCATGATCGGCTCTCGGAAGCCCTGTACTAATGATCTGATTATCGTACGATTCCTCCTCGGACAACATTTTACTGACGATATTCAGATCGTGTGTACAGGCCATAAAGGTTTGGTACAGCATTCAGACCCTGAGACTTAGACAGTTTGCCTAAACAAGACTGGATGCTAAACCTGTCACTCCCAGGCACAGCCAAAATACTGGGAGTGCTGCACTGCTCCTAGAAAGCTCCAGGTGCAAGGGGCCTAAAACTGCATGTGAAACTGTACTACTGTGTTATCTGCATGACCTACAGCAAGGTGGTCACAAACTGTTCCTGTGAAACACATAAGGACTATGTTTCCTTTAAAAGCTTTGGATTGAAGGTGTACCTTTAATTGTAGGACCTAAAGATGTTGCTAGTGTCTTTTGCTTAGGACTTTGTTTCTCTCTCTCATCCAAGGGTAATATTTGGTTACTAGAAGAGAGGCCAAAAAAAATGCAAAGGCAAGAGGTGTGTACACCTGTAATGCCCTGTACACACGATCGGTTCGTCTGACGAACCGATCGTGTGTGGGCCCCATTGTTTTTTTTTCCCATTGGTGAAAAAAATAGAACCTGTTTTTAAATTATCTGATGGTTAAAAAAACAACAGAAAAAAATGATCGTCTGTGGGGAAATCTATCGGTCGAAAATCCATGCATGCTTAGAATCAAGTCAACACATGCTCGGAAGCATTGAACTCCATTTTCCTCTGCACGTCGTTGTGTTTTACGTCACCGCGTTGGACAGGATCGGATTTTTAACTGATGGTGTGTAGGCAAGACTGATGAAAGTCAGCTTCATCGGATATCTGATGAAAAAATCGTGTGTACGTGGCATAAGGCTATTACATTAAGGTGTGTGAAAAAAAACTGAAAGAGAAGGGGAAGGAGGTAGTGGCCAGGCTGTAGCAGTTTTCCCAATTGCAGGTGAAGGTGGCAGCTTATAATGTAGACACCGTTAAAGCTATTTCCCCCAAGAAGCTGAGAGCTCAAGTTTATTCTGACATACCGGGATTGATTAATGAGGGGATGAGTGACTCTCATAAAATAGTGATTCAGTGCAAGAGTGTAACTTTGTTTAAAACTCAGATAGAAACAATGAAGGAAGTAGTTATTTTTTTTTATGCACTGCTTATAGGAAACTTGAAAAAAAAAAATTTCTCTAAATCATGCATTATCTTATGGTAAAAAAAAAAGCCAAATGATGCCATTGATAAAATGGATATTATTAAAAACTCATGGCATAAGGACAACATCAAAATTGTTGGGGTTCCAGAAAAAAAACTGAGGGGTAATATAACTGAGTATAGTGAGAAATGTACAGTATTTTCTCAGTGTTCAGAAAAGATCCAGGGGCAAGTAGACATGTGCGTTTCATTCCGAATTTAAATTCTGGCAGATTTTAGTTTTTCAGAAATTTGGATGTATATAATTACAATAGTACAGAATTTAAACGAATCCGAATTAACGGAAAAAAAATTGGACGTAATTCGTATCCTTTTCGAATACTTTTCAAATTTGAATACTTTTTTAATTCAAAGAGTTTTCGAATTTCCAAAGAGAATGAAATAGAATAGAAAATAAAGGGATAGAATGGAAAAACAAAAATAGAATATAAAAGAATATAACAGAAACAAAGAATAGAATGGTAAACTACAATATAATAGAAACAAATAGACTAGAATAACAAGAATATAACCAACTTCTGAAATTCGAATTTCAAATAGAATAAGTTTGAAGTTAAAAACATAAGAAAAGAATAGCATAGAAAAAAAGAATAGAATAGAATAGAATAGACTATAATAAAATTAAAAAGAAAATAATAAAATAAATTTGAATTCAAAAAATATAACCGTTTCCCAAAATTCAAATAGAATCAATTTGAATTTGAATAGAATGGAAATTAATAGATTAGAATAGGAGGATGGATATATTCATTCTATTCTATTCTATTTTTCTATTCTATTCAAATTATAATTAATTCTATTTGAATTTTGGAAAATGGTTATACAATTTCTATTCTATTCTATTGTTTTTTTTATTCTATTCTTTGCTGCTATATTCAACCTATAGAAGATGGTTATAATCATTCTATTTAATTCTATTCGTTTTATTCTATTCTATTCCTTTCTACTCTATTCTATTCCATTCTGTTGTGTTATTTTATTGTCTATCCTATTTTGTTCTGTTTCATTTAAACCCTGAATGTATTGAATGGGTTCAAATTGTATCCCTGTGTAAGAATTTGAAAAAAATAATTGTTTTTCTTCTCAATTTAAATTACTATGTGACAACGACCAAGGGTCACCCTATCCCCAATAATAATCACTTTATTAGCTGTAACCTATTGTACCATTGACAGTGGTAATCCGCCTGTTGAACTGAAATCCCTTCTACCAAACTCTTCCACTTCCATCAAGATGGTTCTTCCTTTAACCACTTCCCATCTGGGCCAATTCTGGCACTTCACTCCTACATGTAAAAATCCAAATTTGTTTGCTCTAAAATTACATAGGACCCCCAAACATTATGTATGTTTTTTTTTGCAGAGACCCTAGAAAATACAATGTCTGTCCTTGCAACTTTTTATCTCACACGATATTTGCGCAGCAATTTTTCAAACACTTTTTTTGGGAAAAGTGTTCATGCTTTAAAAAAAAACATTAAAGTTAGCCCAATTTTTTTGCATAATGTGAAAGATGAAGTTACGCAGAGTAAATAGATACCTAACATGTAGCACTTCAAAATTGCACACGCTTGTGGAATGGCATCAAACTTTGGTACTTAAAAATCCTCATGGGCGACGCTTTATTTTGTTTTACTGTTTACATGTTTTGAGTTACTGAGCAGGTCTAGGACTAGAATTATTGCTCTCGCTCTAACGTTCATGTCGTTACCTCACATGTGTGGTCTGAACAACATTTTCATATGGTGCGAGCTGCGTGCGAGCTACCAGGGACAGGTGCACTTTATTGTTAATTATATTTTAAACTTTTTACTTTGACACTTTACAAAAAATGTTTTATCACTTTTATTCCTATTACAAGGAATGTAAACATCCCTTGTAATAGGAATAAGCATGAAAGGTCCTCTTTACAGTGAAATATGGGGTCAATAATACCCCACATCTTACCTCTAGGCTGGGAAGCCTGAACAAAAAAAAAACATCACGGCTTCCCAGCCGAGACAGCACAGTTTTTCTGAATGCAGAGGCTGGGCGTGACGTCATAACATCGTGCCCGGCCTCCGAACGATCATAGAGACTCCGGTGACCATCTGGTCCACCGGAAATCTCTATGGTAGAAACCCAGGGTCGGCAGATCTGTTCTCCCACTCACCGATCGGAGCGGGGTGTCGGTAGAAGCACTGGAGGACAGCGGGAGGGGGGACCTCCCCCTCTCCACCTGTAAGAACGATCAAGTGGTGGAACAGCCAATTTGATCATTGTTAGGGCGCACAGAATTACCGGCTCTAAAAGACAATATCTGAATGATGCCTGTAGCTGCAGACATCATTCAGATATCCCCGCTCAAAGTCAAAGACATTCATAGACATACCTTGGGTGGGAAGTGGTTAAATATTTAAGACTGATAATTTATATCAATCCTAAAATATGTCTGAAGACTGATATATGTCAGTAGTATGAGTTTCATCTCTAAAGTAGATCTCCGCCGAAAAGGGGAAGCTCTGCTTGTTTTAGGGGGAGCGGTTACCTGTTTTTAACAGGTACCCATCCTCACTAGGGATGAGCCGAACACCCCCCTGTTCGGTTCGCACCAGAACCTGTGAACACACCAAATGTTCATTAGTGAAATATCACGGCTTCCCAGCTGAGACGGCGCAGTTTTTCTGAATGCAGAGGCCGGGCGTGATGTCATAACATCGTGCCCGGCCTCCGAACAATCATAGAGACTCCGGTGACCATCTGGTCCACCGGAAATCTCTATGGTAGGAACCCAGGGTCGGCAGATCTGTTCTCCGACTCACCGATCGGAGCGGGATATCGGTAGAAGCACTGGAGGGCAGCGGGAGGGGGGACCTCCCCCCTCTCCACCTGTAAGAACGATCAAGTGGTGGAACAGCCTATTTGATCATTGTTACGGCGCACAGAATCACCGGCTCTAAAAGACAATAGCTGAATGATGCCTGTAGCTGCAGACATCATTCAGATATCCCCGCTCAAAGACAAGGACATCCATAGACGTACCTTGGGTGGGAAGTGGTTAAATATTTAAGACTGATAATTTATATCAATCCTAAAATATGTCTGAAGACTGATATATGTCAGTAGTATGAGTTTCATCTCTAAAGTAGATCTCCGCCAAAAAGGGGAAGCTCTGCTTGTTTGAGGGGGAGCGGTTACCTGTTTTTCACAGGTACCCATCCTCACTAGGTATGAGTCGAACACCCCCCTGTTCGGTTCGCACCAGAAAGTGCGAACACACCAAATGTTTGTGTGAACTTTAGAACCCCGTTAAAGTCTATGTGACTCGAACGTTTGAAATCTAAAGTGCTAATTTTAAAGGCTAATATGCAAGTTATTGTCCTAAAACGTGTTTGGGGACCTGGGTCCTGTCCCAGGGGACATGCATCAATGCAAAAAAAGTTTTAAAAACTGCCATTTTTTTCGGGAGCAGTGAATTTAATAATGCTTACAGTGAAACAATAAAAGTGAAATATTCCTTTAAATTTCGTACCTAGGGGGGGGGTGTAAAGTATGTATGTGAAATAGCGCATTTTTCCTGTACTTAGTACTGTCTCTGCACAAAGTGTCATTTCTGAAAGAAAAAAAGTCATTTAAAACTGACTTGCAGCTATAATGAATTGTCGGCTCCCGGCAATTCAGAGAGAATTCATTCATAAAAAAAAATGGTATGGATATTAAGGGGAACCCCGCTGTCAATTAAAAAAAATAATAAAGTGGGGTTCCCCCCAAATATCCACTCCAGATCCTTCAGGTCTGGTGTGGATTTTAAGGGGAACTCCACCCCAATTTTTTTTTTAAATGGCGTGGAGTTCCCCCAAAAATCCACACCAGACCCCTTATCCGAGCACGTAACTTGGCCAGCCGCAGAAAAGGGGGGGACAGAGAGCACCCCCTCCTGAACCGTACCAGGCCACATGCCCTCAACATGGGGAGGATGTCCCCATGTTGATGGGGACAATGGTCTCATCCCCACAACCCTTTCCCTGACTCGAACATTGCCTGTTCGCCTATTTTATAAATACCCAAATCATATTGGGATTTACATTATGTGGAGGCTCTCTCTCCTTTTTTGTTTTTTTATCTTCTACCCTGCGGTGAAGCTTGGTCATTGGAATGTTTGGCATTCAGGATTCCTCTCTGCTTCTTGGAGTTTTTGGACCATTCATTCGGCTGTCAATACTGATAGAAGGGGGACACCATTGGAAGACTCATATCTCGAGTTCCGTTACCAATACTAACTGCCAACAAAGACCTAGGAGGAATGGGGCTGCCAGATATTAGAAACTATCAATATACTTATCTATTAGACCAAATGAAATATTGGTTTACCTCTCCTAATGATAAACTATGGTTGAATACCGAAAATGAAATTACTAAAGGTACATATTTGCCCTTTCTATGGCCTATTTGCTCTTTCTATGGCAAAGCATGTAATAACCCCAAAACATTGTTCCAAACTTCCTTTCTATTAAATAAACTTTAATAGCTTGGAAACATATTCTATCTAAAACCAAAAAGGGAAACTTGTTCGCTAAAATAGCATTGCCCACAAGAATAATAGACTACTGTAAAATACGTCAATCAACAAAACAATGGACCAAACAAGGCTTCCAAACTTATAATTGCCTACCAGCACACTTCAAGAACATAGTGGAAGGGAAGTTCAGCAAATGCGCATATCTAGAAAGTATAAACCTTTCTGAAAAAATTGATATCCCAACAGAAATATGGCAATATTTCACACACCACAAATTTCAAAAAGTAAGAGCAATTAGGCTTTTCTACAACCTTCTCTCCCCTTCCTCTCCAGACAAAAAAAAATCCTAACGTGTTAAAATGAGAAAATGACTTTTCAAAAACCTTTACTCGGGAACAATGGCATAAAGCCCTATTGATCACTAGTAAAGCATTCTCATGTATAGTACATTGGGATAATTCACACCTTATAGATTGTCCAAAATATTCCCTTCCATCTCTTCCATTTGTTGGAGGTGTGAAACCTATACCATATTCTTTGGTCATGCGAGAACCTTTTTGGAACTCAGTTTCTTCCTTTATTCTTCCTTTATTGTAGACCTTACAGGTAATTTGACAGAACTGACACCGGCAACAGCATTATTAGGATTAAATCTAAAATATATACCCACATTGCTATAGAACAATAGTATCACATATCCTAATAGCAGCGAGACTTTCCATTGCCAACATGTGGAAATCCACAGAAGCTCCTAAGGCCTCGTACAGATGAGGGGACAGTCCGCTGAAAACGGTCCGCCGGACCGTTTTCAGCGGACATGTCCCCTCGGAGATTTCTGTCTGATGGTTGTACACACCATCAGACAGAAATCCGCGCGGACAGACAGCGCGGTGACGTGTCCGCGCCACGACGATGACGCGGCGACGTGCGCGCCGCTGGAAGGTTAATGCTTCCACGCATGCGTCAAAGTGATTCGACGCATGCGAGGGATGGCGGCCGCTCGGACATGTACGGTGAGTCTGTACAGATGACCGAACATGTCCGACGGACAGGATTCCAGCGGACATGTTTCTTAGCATGCTAAGAAACATTTGTCCGCTCGAAAACGGTCGGGTGGACAAATGTCCGCTGGAAACCTGTCCGGTCGGCCGTACACAAGACCGAACATGTCTGCTGAAACTGGTCAGCGGACCAGTTTCAGCAGACATGTTCGGTCGTCTGTACGAGGCCTAACTTGTCATAATAAGACTAAACACTCAGGCCCAAAACGAATTGATGTTAGCATTCAAAAATTTCTCTGTCACTATTTTCAAAATAAAAATGTCAAGTTTTGATAAACAACCCGAGAGCCTCCAATTACTTAAAGAATAGAGATATATGATACACCAATATATTGAATTTCTTATAGACCCCTCTTCTTCTTTTTATTCCTAAAAATTTGAGTATTTAATGACCAGCTCCCGCCTACAGTATGATCCCACTTAGGGTGGGCGGTAGCAGAATATCAAACTTCAGCTATTGTACTTTAAAGTTATTATTACTTCTGGCTATACATTCCACAATTTTTGTTATTATATTTTCTATGCAATATGATAAGCAATACCAATTAATCGTAGTCATCTATATTGGAATGTATTTTGTCAAAAATAATAAAAATGTAAAGTTAAAAAAAAAATCATCATGTATAATTTAAGTATATTATTAAGAAAACCTGAACCTTGCTATATATTATTGAATGCAATGGATAGTCTCACTGACCAATAACATCAAGGTTTTCCTATAAGGATAAAAGTATTGATTTAAGTGAAGTTTTATTATATAGCTCTGTGTGTTAGTGTCTCTTTTGAAGTGAATAGAAACATTACCTATTTAATGACATACTCTGCTCATGTGTATTGCAGTGGCTCTGGCATCAAGTGAACAGAACCCTCTCATCATCATAGTGATAGTGTCTGTGGCTGGATTCATCGTTCTGCTATCCATGGTGGTGGGACTCATGATATGGAGAAGGTAAGACTTCCTAAACTGTAACAGATTGCAAAGGCAGTGTGTTTTTAACATGGAGCAGAAAAAAATGCACAGAATGCACCTTCCCTGCATCACATTCTGTTGTGAACCAGTGCTAAGAGTAGAGGAAGTTATTTTAGCTAAGTAAATAAGTTAAAGCTATGTTTATTTTTAACTACTCCATCAAGAGCAGGAAAATTAACAAAAAAAAAAAGCCTTTGGCAGGATCACTAAGTTAAGTGAACAGCCATTTTGCATAATGACATCTCTGTACTGGTAAGGCCCATCTATGCTTCTTCATCCCTATAAATTGCATTAACACATATGCTTTAACATGCTTTGTATTAAGACAGCACATTCATTTTAAATGAGCTGCCCACATACAGGAACAGACCAAAAGATGAATGCAGCATTTTTTTCTGATGCAGCTTCCCAAGGTTGTGTGTTATTGTGCATTGTGGCAAGATGCAACCCATGTGCATCAGAGCTGCAATGCCTTAGGCCGCGTACACCCGATCAGTCAATCCGATAAGAACTGTCTGATTGGTTAACCGATGAAGCTGACTGATGGTCAGTCGTGCCTACACATCATCGGTTAAAAAAACGATCGTGTCAGAACGCGGTGACGTAAAACATGACGTGCTGAAAAAAACAAAGTTCAATGCTTCCAAGCATGCGTCGACTTCATTCTGAGCATGCGTGGTTGTGCCTACTAACAAATGTTTTTTAACGATCGGTTAGGAATCCATCGGTTAAATTTAAAACAAGTTGGCTTTTTTTTAACCGATGGATAAATAACCAATGGCGCCCACACATGATCGGTTTGGACCGATGAAAACGGTCCATCAGACCGTTCTCATCGGTTTAACCGATCGTGTGTACGTGGCCTTAGTGTATTGGGGTGCAATTCAAAATTAATGGCACTGCCACACACTAACGCTAACAAAAGCTTGTTTCAGCCCCAGGAAGGCTGTATGAATGAGAGAATAAAGATTCACATTATACAAATTTTGTTCTTCAATTTCCTTTAGTATTACCTACAACTACGTAGTGCAAGGGCCTGCCTGATTGCATACTATTTGAAAGTGTTCATATTATATTCATATTATATGGTTTTGGTAAATCTAAAGGAAAGTTGTACAAGAAAATTGTGTAAAAAGTGTATAGTGTGTAACCAGCTTAAGAGAGCATCTGAAAGCAAACAGTTTCTCCTCTGCTCTCTCTTTAGATCAATGACACTCTGTAACACCAGTGACCTAGGTACACACTAAATTAAATGTTTCTTGAAAAATAAGGATTGTCTATACATAGAAACATACTGTAAACACCAGTTTACAAATCCTTTGCAAAATTAAATATAACTGGCACAAAATCATTATGATTACCTATCTCTTTGTTTCCACAGGCAGTGCGGCTACAGCAAGGCAAGTCAGGATGGAGATGAAGAATTGTACTTCCATTGTGAGTATGCTTATTGTTATAACTGCATTAACATAGATGTAATAGATATATAATCAAGCAAAAAAGTCCTTGATTTTATGGACTCCTCTAAGATCCTCAAACTGAGTACATTTTTTCACCACAGTGTCACCAGTCATGAAATATGTATCCTAAATATTCATCAGCTTATTCACAAACATGTCAAAAATTTGTTTTAGCAACTAAAGCCACTTAGGGATAATGGGAGGATTTTCATTTTTGCACTTTTATGGTTATACATATGACAAATATCAGGTAGTTTCAAGACAACAGAGGTAAATGAGTAGCTAGATTTTGCAATGTTATTAGAGTTATAAATAAATGGTGATTCTGCGCAACATATCACACTAATGGAATAGTGATATCACATAAGCAAGATAAATGTAAGAGCTGACAAATAATCAGCATATAGTATTAAATGCAAAGAGAATAGTGAGTCCAAATATAAATATATATATACTCAAATAGTGAATAGTGAGTCCAAAATATATAATACTCATAAGGCGAATGTGCAAAAATATATAAAGAATATTGTGCAAAAAAACCGGAATGGAAGTTCAATCCCAATAGTAAACACAAATCAGCTGTCAGGGCAGATATTCTGAATGCACTGGATGAAGGTGAGCACTAGCTCTATGGTGTGAGTGCACGGCCGTGCGATAGAAGATAAACCAGATCCCTGGCTGAGCTCCCGGGACTCTTACCTCTCAGCCCTCCTAAATGGGCATTGATGTACAGGTCACTCGCAGCCTTCTATGGGTGGTCCCTGATGTTTCCTCTCTTGATCTGATGGATCCTTCCTTAATTGGGACAGATGCTCCTCAAAACCAGATGGATGATGTGGGTTATAAGAGAGAGAGAGAGGGGACTCCCATAGTGAGGTAACGTTTGGTGCAGGTAAAATATGTTTATTGAGGAAAAACCTGCACTTACATTAAAAGAAAAATAAAAGTGCAACGAGGAAACAAACAAGCGGCGTTTGAATCGCCAGCTTACGTCACTCCGGGTGTACGTCCTCCAATTCCTACGCGTTACGACACCACGTGTCTTCGTCTGGGGATTCGTCTGTCGTAACGCGTAGGAATTGGAGGACGTACACCCGGAGTGACGTAAGCTGGCGATTCAAACGCCGCTTGTTTGTTTCCTCGTTGCACTTTTATTTTTCTTTTAATGTAAGTGCAGGTTTTTCCTCAATAAACATATTTTACCTGCACCAAACGTTACCTCACTATGGGAGTCCCCTCTCTCTCTCTCTTATAACCCACATCATCCATCTGGTTTTGAGGAGCATCTGTCCCAATTAAGGAAGGATCCATCAGATCAAGAGAGGCAACATCAGGGACCACCCATAGAAGGCTGCGAGTGACCTGTACATCAATGCCCATTTAGGAGGGCTGAGAGGTAAGAGTCCCGGGAGCTCAGCCAGGGATCTGGTTTATCTTCTATCGCACGGCCGTGCACTCACACCATAGAGCTGGTGCTCACCTTCATCCAGTGCATTCAGAATATCTGCCCTGACAGCTGATTTGTGTTTACTATTGGGATTGAACTTCCATTCCGTTTTTTTTGCACAATATTCTTTATATATTTTTGCACATTCGCCTTATAATTATTATATATTTTGGACTCACTATTCACTATTTGAGTATATATATATTTATATTTGGACTCACTATTCTCTTTGCATTTAATACTATATGCTGATTATTTGTCAGCTCTTACATTTATCTTGCTTATGTGATATCACTATTCCATTAGTGTGATATGTTGCGCAGAATCACCATTTATTTATATTCCTGTTTTATGTCATGTAAACATAATTAGGTTTTGCTGCACTATATATTTTTGGTGGATTCACTCATTTAGGATCCATTTTAGCGCAAAAGCACTTGTCACTTTATCCAATGTTATTAGAGTTATTCCCATCATGAGTAGAAATACAGCTTTGTGTATTTACAGATTTACAGATTACATAGTTACATAGTTAAATAGTTTTTCTGGTCCAAAAAAGGCACAAGTCCATCCAGTTCAACCCAGAGAAAAAAAAGTTCCCATATAGACAATCAAGTAATTAAAAATGATACAGGGGAAGGCAAAATTTCCAATTGATCCAGCGGGGAAAAAAACCTTCCTGATCCCCCAGAAGCAACCTGATATTCACTTGATCATTTTATCTATAAATATTAGTGCCCAGATATATTATGTACATTTAGGAAAGAATCAAGGCTATTTTTAAAATAATCTACTGACCTGGCTAGAACCAGCTCCTGAGGGGGTCTATTACACATTTTCACAGCTCTTACTGTGAAGAAGATTTTTCATATTTGAAGGTTAAATCTCTTTTCCTCTAGACGTAAAGAGTGCCCCTTCGTCACCTGTGAATAACTCTATACCAAGTTCACAATATGGACCACTTATGTATGTGTACATGTTGATCATATCCCCCTTAATCTCCTCTTCTCAAGAGTGAATAAATTCAGTTCCTCTAATCTTTCCTCATAACTGAGCTTCTCCATGCCACTTATCAGTTTGGTTGTCCTTCTCTGCATTTTCTCCAGTTCCATGATATCCTTTTGGAGAACTGGTGCCCAAAACTGAACTGCATACCCTGGATGAGGTCTTACCAATGATTTGTACAGGGGCAAAATTATATCTCTCCTTCTCTCTCTCGCTCTCTCTCTCTCTCTCTCTCTCTCTCTCTCTCTCTCTCTCTCGTCTATACCTCTCCTAACACAAGACAGGATTTTGCTTGCTTTGGAAACTGCAGCTAGGCACTGCATGCTATTATTACGTTTTGGATCTACCAGAACACCCATATCCTTCTCCACCATTGGGTACCCCAGTTGTACCCTCCCAGTATGTATGATGTATACATATTGTTTGCCCCCAAGTGCATCATTTTACATTTATCAACATTAAAACGTATTTGCCACATAGTTGCCCAAATAAAACATGCATTGAGGTTGGCTTGTAAGTTGCACTGCATAGCTTGGTGTCATCTGCAAAGACTGAAAATTAATTTTTAATCCCAGACCTTATATTATTTATACATATATTAAAAAGTAAGGGTCCAAACACTGAATTTTGGGGTACACAAATGATAACCCTAGACCATTTAGAGTAAGAATCATTAACCTCTACTCTCTGAGTTCAGTCTTTTAGCCAGTTTTCTATTCTTTTACAAACTAATCTTTCTAAGCCTGTAGACTTTTCCTTACACATTAGCCACATGTGGGGATCTGTGTCAAGCGCTTTTACTAAATTCAAGTGCATTATATCCATAGTCACTCCTTTTTCTAAGGTTGCTAACCTTAAAAATACATTTATGCTTAAAAAGAAATCAGATTTGTTTGACTTCTGTCTTTCATGAATCCATGCTGTGTGTTGCTTAAAATTAAATTTTTCTAGCAAAAACTCATCTATGTTGTCTCTCCAGTATCTCCCTAACTATAGAAGTTAAACTAACAGGTCTGTACTTGCTTGGTAAAGACTTTGATTGATTTTTAAATATACTGTAGGCACCACATTGGCTTTACACCAATCCAGTTGTACTTAAAGAGTCTCTAAAAATTAGAAACAATGGCTTTGAAATGACAGAGCTCAATTCTTTTAGAACATGTGGGTGGATGCCATCTGGCCCAGGTGCAATATTCATATATATTCTGTATAAATATTTCTGGACCATATACATTTTTGAGCAATCGTGGATCATTTGGGGCTGTATCAATACCACCCCCATTATGGACATGAGCTCCCCCATGCTCCTCTGTATACACAGAGCTAAAGAAGGCATTTAAGAAATGTGTCTTCTCTTTGTCCACTGTCTACATGCACTTGCTCCAACTTTGGCTGCACATGATTCCTCTGGACAGGTTTACTGATTGTAATAAAAGTGGGCAGCTCAATCTTTGTGGCTTTGTGGCTATGGCTGCTTGCATCCTCCTCAAAGGTGCATGTGATAAGGTTAATATGAAAGACAGTCGAGAGACCATTATCACCCCATAACAAGAAGAACAAGGACAATTATGGCAAGAATACAGGGGATTATTTGAATACATGGTGCAGTTTAAAAAAAATCAAAGCAGATTCTGAAATGATTTTAACGCTTATAGCTTAAAGCTTATGGGATGTCAGTGATTGGTTTACAGTTACTTTAATACATCAGCCTTTTTAACCCCTTGAGTCTAAACTGCACCGTTCAGCAATAACTTTATATCCACTAACAGGGTAAATAAATAACATTGATTATCTTGTTACAATTGCATCTGAAAGTTGATGGAATATATTAAGGCAGCAAGTAAACATGCTGCCCCTGAAGTTTATGTGATGAAAGCAGAAAATATGGCAGTTTATTGTGTTTGGGGCTGCATAGTCACCGACTAGTCAGAGTGCCAATGGTGACCCATGTCCACTGCCAATGGGCATGTAAGCATCAGAACTAGACCATGTAGTAATGGAAGAAGGCGGCGTGGTGAATCACGTTTTCTTTTACATCATGTGGATGGGCGTTTGCATCACTAACTTGGGGAAGAGATGGCACCAGGATGCACCATGGCAAGAAGGCAAGCTAGCAGAGGCAGTGTGATGCTTTAGGCAATGTTCTGTTGGAAAGCCTTGGTCCCACCATTTGTTTTGGATGTAATTTTGAAATGTACCACCTACTGTACCTAAACATTATTGCTGACCAAGTACACCTCTTCATGAGAGTGGTAATCCCTGGTTGCAGTGGCCCCTTTAAAAGGATAATGTGCTCGGTCACACTGCAAAAATGGTTCAAGAGTTTGAGGAACACTACAAATTCAAGGTGTGGACTTGGCCTCCAAATAATCCAGATCTCAATTCAATCAAGCATCTGCAGGATGTGCTATAAAAACAAGTATGATCCATGGAGGCCCTCACAATTTACAGAACTTAACGCATCTGCTACTGAAGCTTGGTGCCAGATACCACATCATACCTTCAGAGGTTTAGCAGTATACATGTCTTGATGGGTCAGGGCTGTTATGGTGGCAAAAGGGCTTTTTCTGGTTGCAAAAAGGGGACCTGCCCAATATTACATGGGTGCTCATAAAGTTATGGCTGATCGGTGTATGCTTCTGTGGTAATAATATGCTTGTGTGTTATACCTGTGTAAACTAAAGCCTTGTACAAACGTGGTCTGATTGTTAGACAGCGGAGTTTCTGATTTTTGTCAAAAGAGTGCGTGCCAGGATCTTGTCTTGCATACTAACGGTACGCAAATTGTCGTTTGACAAACACAAACGTAGTGACGTGACGTACTATGAGGAAATTCAGCTCTTGAGTGCCAACCTTTTGGCCCCTTCTGCTAATTTTGTGTTTGGTGAGCATTGATTTCGAGCATGCGTGTTTGTACTTTCAACTTTTGTGTGATGAATATGTGTACTGACCATCCGAAAACCTGACACGGAGCCTGTCATCCAATATTTGTTGTCGGAAAATTGGACAACAATTGTCAAAAGGAACGTACTAATGGTAACAAATTCGGACAACAGTCTGTCAACAGACAATTCCCTTCCGAAAAATGAACCAGGGATTTATCAGAAAGAACAGATGACCATCCACAGAAACATTCTAGGGTGAATTTTCCTTAGCAATCTGAAAATATTCTATTTATCTATGTGCCATTTTTCTAGGAAAGTCATTCAATTTAGAAAACAAGTTAAACCGGAGGCTGACAAGATTTTAATTAAAGTAAAATGTCAGTGTGTACAAATTGTTACATTCAGACTTTCTTGTATTTTTATGTTAGCCAAGTTATCGCATTGAGCTTACAATAGTTTTATGACCTACATATTTACTGTACTTTAATATACATTTAAGATCATCTTCCATTCAATTTGCCTATTTACATGGCATACCAAACTTATCCTGTCATTTGATACTTCAAAGCATTGAATGGTTTTATAGTTGAAAATGAAACAAGATTATTATTGTTTATTATTTTATACACAGATTTTAGATGTCACCTAAATTGTAACAGCAAGTTCAAAAAAGTATTACAGAGCTGATGCACCATTGTGCCAGTACTAACAATTGCCAGCATTATACTAGGATCACCAAACACATTTGAAGATTTTTTTTCTCCATCTGGCAATTTTTAGGTTTTAGCTGAACTTCAGACAAATAATTAAATGTTCTGGTAAAATACGAATATGGAGGTAGCTTTACCTGTCAAAGAATTTGTCATTTTTCCAGCCAGTCCTAAAATTTTACACAGTTCTGCCAAACAGCAAAGCCAAGCTGGTGACCTGTTTTTTTCTGCCACAGATGAGCATTACAGTCAAGTCATCCTCCTGCCGGCAGCCTGGTATTGGTTAGTTAAGGAGCAATAAAACATCACCCCCATTGTCTGCTTTGCTCTCTTCTCCTGTTAGTAAGTTTCTTGTATGGCAGTACATCTTATTGGCTATTTATGTTTACTCAGTCTCTAGAAGTCTGGGTACTGTTGTACTGAGGATTACAAGAGGCTAGTTTCAATAAAAATACTGTATATTTACTGTATAATGAATAATTTTTTCAAGAATACATAAGTGCAATACTATTTTTTTTTTGTCCATCTGAAGTTCAGATTAAGGTAAGTGGTGGCAATTCATAAAGAAATACATACAGTCATGGCCAAAATTGTTGGCACCCCAGAAATGTTTCCATAAAATCAAGTATTTCTCACAGAAAAGTATTGCAGTAACACATGTTTTGCTATACACGTTTATTCCCTTTGTGTGTATTGGAACAAACCAAAAACAGGGAGGAAAAAAAGCAAATTGGACATAATGTCATACAAAACTCCTAAAATGGGCTGGTCAAAATTCTTGGCACCCTTAACTTAATATTTGGTTGCACACACTTTGGAAAAAATAACTGAAATCAGTCGCTTCCTATAACCATCAATAAGCTTCTTACACCTCTCACCCGGAATTTTAGACCACTTTTCTTTTGCAAACTGCTCCAGGTCTCTCTTATTGGAAATGCGCCTTTTCCCAACAGCAATTTTAAGATCTCTCCACAGGTGTTCAATGGGATTTAGATCTGGACTCATTGCTGGCCACTTTAGAACTCTCCAGTGCTTTGTTGCCATCCATTTCTGGGTTGTTTTTTACGTATGTTTGGGGTCATTGTCCTGCTGGAAGACCCAAGATCTGGGACGCAAACCCAGATTTCTGACACTGGGCTCTACAGTGCGACCCAAAATCCTTTGGTAATCCTCAGATTTCATGATGCCTTGCACACATCCAAGGCACCCAGTGCCAGAGGCAGCAAGACAGCCCCAAAACATCATTGAACATCCACCATATTTCACTGTAGGTACTGTGTTCTTTTCTTTGTAGGCCTCATTCCGTTTTCGGTAAACAGTAGAATGAAGTGCTTTACCAAAAAGCTCTATCTTGGTCTCATCTGTCCACAAGACGTTTTCCCAGAAGGATTTTTGGCTTACTCTAGTACATTTTGGCAAACTGTAGTCTTGTTTTTTATGTCTCTGTGTCAGCAGTGTGTCCTGCCTGGGTGTCCTGCCATAGCGTTTTATTTCAATTAAATGTCGACGGATAGTTCACACTGACACTGATGCTCCCTGAGCCTGCAGGACAGCTTGAGTTTCTTTGGAACTTGTTTGGGGCTACTTATCCACCATCTGGACTATCCTGCGTTGCAACCTTTCATCAATTTTTCTCTTCCGTCCACGCCAGAGAGATTAGCTACAGTGCCATGGGTTGCAAGCTTCTTGATAATGTTGCGCACTGTGGACAAAGGCAAATCTAGATCGCTGGAGATGGACTTGTAACCTTGAGATTGTTGATATTTTTCCACAATTTTGGTTCTCAAGTCCTCAGACAGTTCTCTTCTCTTCTTTCTGTTGTCCATGCTTAATGTGGCACACACAGACACAAAGACTAAGTGAACTTCTCTCCTTTTTATCTGCTTTCAGTTGTGATTTTTATATTGCCCACACCTGTTACTTGCCCCAGGTGAGTTTAAAGGAGCATCACATGCTTGAAACAATCTTATTTATCCACAATTTTGAAAGGGTGCCAATAATTTTGACCAGCCCATTTTTGGAGTGTTGTGTGACATTATGTCCAATTTCCTTTTTTTTCCCCTTTTTTGTTTTGTTCCAATACACACAAAGGGAATAAACATGTGTATAGAAAAACATGTGTTACTGCAATATTTTTCTGTGAGAAATACTTGATTTTCTGGAAAAATTTCTGGGGTACCAACAATTTCGGGCCATGACTGTATGTGGGAATTGTCTTACCTACCTGTCAAAACATCTCTAACTCTGTCCATTTGGTGCTGAGATTTAACCCTTTTGCTGCCAGGCCTGTAAGTCACACGAACCTGATGGTGGGGGGAGTTTACACACATGCTCGGTGGCTGCAGCCACTAGGATTGTGTGTAAATCTGATAAGCAGATCTTGCCTACCAGGTGGAAGCATTCAGGTGGCTGCATTGCCACCTGATTGCTTCTACACACCCCTGGTAATGGCACCCCCACCTCTCAGGCTCCGCTTGCCCATCTGTGGGCCCAGGACCGACATAGCGGATGCAGCTGGGTAGAGGGGAGGGAACAGAGTGGACACACATCCATTCTCCTCCCCTCCTTGTCCCTAAGCCAGAAAGCAACTTGTTTGTCTCCACTTCCCAGTAGACATGTGCACTGCCACTGCCGTTTTCCTTCAATTTTTTTTTGTTTTGTTTTATGGGTCATTGATTATGATCGCAATTTGTAAATTAGAAAATGTGTAAATTTGAGAAATTCGTGAATTAGAAAATTCAAAAATCCAAAAATAAGACAGTAAATACAAAAATACAAACATTCTAACTAATAATAACTAACTAATAAATTATAGGTATTGCAATTTCCTTTCAAATTTGGCTGTTAGCGAATGTAACAAATACAAATTTATCCGAAGTTACAAATTACCTGAGATAACGAATGCCGCATTTAAACAAATGGAATGGAACAAATTAATAAATAATTATAATAAAAAGTTTTTATTATTATTATTATTATTATTATTATTATTATTGTTATTTATTATTATTAATTCATTACATTACATTCATTTAGATGCGGCATTCGTTATATCTGATAATTCATAACTTCGGATAAATTTGTATTTGTTACGTTCAGTAACAGCCAAATTTGAAAGAAAATTCTAAAACATATAATTTAATAGTTAGTTAGTTATTTCAGATTTTAGAATCTTTGGGTTTTCAGATTTTCTCATTTTGAATTTCCGAATTTACAAATTTACAAATTTATGAATTTTCGAATATTCAAATTTACAAATATTTGGAAACATTGTTAAGCGGGGTTTGTTTTTTAACGAATTTCGTCAAATCCATTCATTCTGAATTAACAAATTAAAAACTAAACAAATGTCACATGTCTACTTCCCAGTCTGCCTCTCAAGCCTCGTACACACGATCAGTCTATCCGAGGAGAACGGTCTGATGTACCGTTGTCGTCGGTTAACCAATGAAGCTGACTGATGGTCTGTCACGCCTACACACCATCAGTTAAAAAAACGATTGTGTCAGAACGCGGTGACGTAAAACACAACAAATGTGCTGAAAAAAAACGAAGTTCAATGCTTCCAAGCATGCGTCTACTTGATTCTGAGCATGCAGGTTAAATTTAAAGCAAGTTGGCTTTTTTTTAACCGATGGTTAAATAACCTATGGGGCCCACACATGATCAGTTTTGACCGATGAAAACGATCCATCAGACCATTGTCCTCTGGTTAACCTATCGTGTGTACGAGGCCTCAGTGTCCTCGGGCAGCATGGCTGGGAAAGAATGTATTGCAATGTGATCTGCATTGCATTACATTCAGTGGAGCACAGGGGAGACGTCTTTTAGACTCGGGATGTTTCATTAAAGAGCACTGGTCCTTAAAAAAGTTAAGTAAAAAAAAATTGACATTTAAAGCATGACATTTACAGCTGAGCACATAAAAATAAATTGTGAGACCTCCCCAACCCCACACGTTGAAAATGTTGATTGTGATACACGTTACATATTGTCACGCACGCCAGAGTGAGAGCAATATTTATAGCATCATACTGTAACTCCTCCATAACACTAAACCGATGACTCTTTGGGGGGCTTTAAAAGTGTTACCAATGGAAAAAATAGGGTACTGAAGTATGTCGCCAATTTTTTGGTGCACACAAATTTAAGGTTTTACCTGTTGGGTATCTATTTACTCAGTGCAACATCATCTTTTATACTTTACCCAAAAAATGTAGTGCATATTTTTTGGATGTTTTGCAGTAATATCGTGTGACATAAAAATTAGAGCTACCACTATTTTATTCTCTAGAGTCAAGAAGAAAAAATTGCGCTAATCAAATAAAAATTAAGTGAATAAATGGGAAGGCTGCAATAGCGTGAACTAACACAAAATAATGGAAAAAAGGGAAAAATTGCGCCAACCAATAATGTAAACAATAAAGTCCTTTGTGTTCCCACAAGTGAATTAGAAAAAATGCACCATATGAGTGCATTTAAAGCATAAGTGAATGAAAAAATCCGGTGTCAGAGTCCATAAATGATGAATCCAAACCAGACAACACCCGGTGTGAAGATGATTTTACAGTTGTGAACCGCCACCATATGGACTGAGGCTTACCGATAGGTAATTAAATAACAGCGTTATTCAAATTACAGCAGGATACTCCAGAGTACGGGATCACAGCCAGGAATACACCAGATCACGGCCCTTTAAGAGATCCACGGCGGGATGCAGCAGGATATACTATGCAGTACTCGTCCTCATAACATCTCAACTTTCGGTGCGTTGTTATGGGAACGGATGGGAGGCCCCTCTTCTCCCTGACAGAGGCTGTGTGCTGTCCCTGGGCTGTAGGGAGCACAGCCCAGGGACAGCACACAGCCTCTGTCAGGGAGAAGAGGGGCCTCCCATCCGTTCCCATAACAACGCACCGAAAGTTGAGATGTTATGAGGACGAGTACTGCATAGTATATCCTGCTGCATCCCGCCGTGGATCTCTTAAAGGGCCGTGATCTGGTGTATTCCTGGCTGTGATCCCGTACTCTGGAGTATCCTGCTGTAATTTGAATAACGCTGTTATTTAATTACCTATCGGTAAGCCTCAGTCCATATGGTGGCGGTTCACAACTGTAAAATCATCTTCACACCGGGTGTTGTCTGGTTTGGATTCATCATTTATGGACTCTGACACCGGATTTTTTCATTCACTTATGCTTTAAATGCACTCATATGGTGCATTTTTTCTAATTCACTTGTGGGAACAGAAAGGACTTTATTATTCTCTAGAGTGTCTTCTTTCAGGCCTAAAATAATTTTTTAAGCAGGTGTGCAAAAAAATGCAGCTCCTGCAGAGGAAGGTTTAAACTGCCTTACCAATTATCTGAGTCAGGTTGGTGACCTGATTTTTCCCTATTGCAGTTAAGCAATACAGCTGGGCCACCCCCTGTCCCAAGCTGGTGACCGACACTGAAAGAACAGAAAAAAAGCTTATGAGAATGTTCATATGGGTCCTTAATGGTGCTCCTCTCTTTCCCAGTTTGTGTTCTACTATACATGAAGTTACATGTAGGTGATTTCACCTGAGGATGGGCCACGCCCAAAACAGCCCCATAAGCACTGCGCAAACTGTTGGCGCTATATAAATCCTGTAATGAGAGACTGCCTTAGGTAACAGCTGCCATCCCTTAGTTATACACTATACAGTGGATCTACTGCAGACCCCAACGTCATGTCCAGTGTGCCACCAGGAACTCCAGGCTATACACATTCAGCTTTTGTCTTTTCCTTCTAGTCCTGGGGTAGTAAGCAAGCTCGCAATGACGCCATACAGCTGTAACCCCCGGCTGCACAGACAGAACATACAGCAGACAGTAATGGTACCTTTGATCTCTAGGATCGGTTAGCCATCAGGCTCTCCTTATCATTGCCTTTACTACAACTGGTTACCATCTAGGGAACTGAGTCACTCTGCCCGGGCAGATTATCTCTTTTCTCCCCTCCAGCACCTGCTTGTTATATGGTACGTGGACCCAGCCTTTCTTTATACACCATTTGGGACAATGGCTGTCCTGTCGCTGATATTATCATAAACTAGTCTGTTTTTAAGCAAGATTTCTCTCTTTTTATGGCTTTTGTTTGACCAATATATTTTTATACATTTTAAAAAAAACTCGATCGGTTTTTGAACTGGTGTGTAGGTACATCAGACCATCAGTCAGCTTCATCATGAACTTCATGAACTTCAGTCCGTTTTCATCAGTTTGGACTGATAGTGTGTACAGGGCCTAAGGGAGATAGCACATTCATCATGCTGTAACAAACTGAAAAGCACGAAGACTGAAAAGTGCGAATCATCTCTCACCAAACTTTTACTAACACAATATCAGAAAAAACATCCCAAAGGGTGGCGCCATCAGAATGGAACTTCTCCTTTATACGTGTTGTACGTCACCGTGCTTTGATGGAGCATTTTTTTCATGATTGTTTGTATGCAAGGCAGGCTTGACAAGAATCACGTCGAGAAAAACATAATTTTTTCCATGACATTAAAAATGGTCGTGTGTACACGCCATTAGGGCTCATTTACACTTGCTTTTGGTTCACACACATTAACAGCTAGTTTACACGTGCTTCAACACATGGCTTCGGACATGCTTTGTTAAAGCTGTCTGAACACAAGTCAAAACTCCTGTCACTAAATAAAATGTTTACCTTACATGCCTGTTTACACCTTGCCTTTGCTTTGCTTTGCTTCGACTTTGCTTCAAAATTTTACCCCATGTAGTGATTTTATGGTGCTTCAAAGCATCATCAAAGCCTCCTTAGAAGTCTATGGCAAAGCTCGCTTGAAGCCCCATTGAAGCCTCGCCGAAGCCCCACCAAAGCCCCACCAAAGGCTCATAAAAGCCCCATAGAAGCTCCACCAAAGCCCCAGTGAACCCCCACCAAAGCCTCATCGAAGCACCAAGCAAAAGCAAGGTGTAAGCAGGACTGTAAGCTAACCAATTTATTTAGTAACAGGGGCTTTGACTGGCGCTCAGAGAGTTTTAACAAAGCGTGTTCGAAGCCATGTTTTGAAGCAAGTGTAAACTAACTCTTAATTTGTTACGTTATATTTTCACCTAAACTAAATGCTTATTATACCTGCTTTACAACAATGAATTTCTGGCAGCCACAGATACCTTTAGAATCTGCCTTCCAAGAAAAATAAACCAAGCCAATCCTGGAGGGTATAAAACACTGTTGTTAAAATTCTACACGGTTTGTTGACAATGTCAGCTTTTCTCTCCGCTTGGCATAAGGCTTTGTCTTTGTGGGATATCTCTGGGTTATCAGGACGGAATCATTTCATAGACAGGCTTTGTCAAAGTTGGTCTAGATGTGAGAAAGGATAACTTGATTTGATTTTTTGGCGGATGTCATGTAATTTTGCTATCTTCTGCTCCCTGAAGCATTACACTGGCAGTCCTTGCCTGACTCAGTTTACACACCGCACATTCTTCTTGGCTTTAACTGTGATTCAAAATGCCTGCTATTGCAATACAGTGTTTAACATACAAAAACTATTTTGCTTAAGAGGATGAGGAAAAATAAATATTTACTTTTTTGTTAAAAAGGATGCCATAAAGCTTAAGGTACATAACAAAAAATACAGATTTGTGTGCTCAGTGACAATATATTACATTTATATTATATTTAATTAAAAAAAATTAAACCTGTCACCCTGCCCAGCCAGGCACAGAATTTCCAGTCACTCTTTAGACAGAAAACAGTCCATGCACTTTTTTTATATTATTTTTTTATTGAGAGGAATTAACTTGGATGGGATAAGGGAATATGGGATGCCCACTGAATTGCAGAATATTTACATGGGACCAACAATATACACTCCTTGTACACTCCAGTCTTCACTCCAGCACAACACTTGCTTGCAGACTGTTCCTTCTCAACACCTCCAGCACATTTCTTGCTTACCCTTCCAGGACTAACTTGCACAGAAATGTAGACCTGATACTGGCTCAGCCAGGCCTTGAAAGTTCCCTTTGTGGGTAGGGACCTAGAATTCCTATGGTGTAGCAAAAATATGACAGTCCTTGGTGCTAAGTCCAAAAACGAAATAAGAGATAAAGTTACCACTCCAGATGGGTGTATGGAAACAATCCGTGTCCTCTCAGAAAAGTCCAGGTGCCGGCAATGCACAAAGCAAAGTGGAAAGGAATGTTTGGACAGCCACACACTGGAAAAATCTTTCGGTTGCCTTTTATTGGTAAAAAAAACTTTAAACACCACACATCACAGCAAAAAAACGGGGATGCAGCTGACGTGTTTCACACTATTGATTAGTGCTTAGTCATAGCTATGACTAAGCACTAATCAATAGTGTGAAACACGTCAGCTGCATCCCCTGTTTTTTTTTGCTGTGATGTGTGGTATTTAAAGTTTGTTTTATCAATTAAAGGCAACCAAAAGGTTTTTCCAGTGTGTGGCTGTCCAAACATTCCTTTCCACAGTCCTTGGTGCTAGTTGTCCTACATGTGGCTACTGCTCCCAGTAACACCTATTCAGGCCCTTTCAGCCCTCCTGGCTGCAGCCGCCTCTCTCTCCTGCTCATTCCCAGTCAATTCTTCTGGTTCTGCACCCATCCCAGACTCCTCTCTCCCAGTCCTTTCAGGCATGCCTCCCCAGTTCTCCTGACTGTGCATCACTCACCAGCCCTCCCGGCTGCGATCTGTTGTTTCTCCCTGAAAACTTGCCTTGTAGTGCTCTCTCCCACTGTTCTCTCCTTGCTCCCGGGCCTCCTGTCCAGGACACCTGCATGTATTCTTAGATGGTCCTGTCCACACCCGAGTCCAGGCCCAAGGTCACCCCCCCAGACTGTGGAGCTCCCTTCAAGACAACAGACAGCCTAGCAGTCCATGCTTCTTCACGAACAACTCCTCCCCAGCTGGCTGACCCTAGGTATTTAAGGAGGCCTGCCCCCTGCCAATTCTGATTGTTGATTGGCTAATGCTCCTTAGAACACCCCAAATAGCTCCACCTCCCCTCTCCACCTGTCTTTCCAAAATAAACAGGTCTAGCTACCAGCTAGGCCTGCCTAAATTTTCTTACTCTACCAAAAAACCCTATTTACATCTATCTGGCAACCTAGAGGGTACTACAATAGTAACAAAAAAAAAAGTTTACTGAAGGCTCCTACGGGTGTCTCAACCAGCCCAAAATTATGAGAGGCTTGAGCATGCAGGTGCTAAACACTTCCTGTGGCTGGAGGTTATGCTGAGCCTTGCTTGTACAAGTCAGACTTAGAAAGTCTATTGCATGTCTAAGCCCACCAGAATTAAGGGCTCATGGTATAAGATTCACTAAGTTAATACAAAATGCTACAATGTTGATAAGTAATTTTCTAGAATTTTAAATCTAAAGCTTTCATTAAAATAATACCTGGTGGTCAGAAAGGTCCTACTTTAACCTCTTGTTGTAGTGTGACAACACTTTGCGCCTGTTACCGATTGTGCTCCTATGTTGTCCTCTCATCACACAGGTGTCTGATGACAACTTCAGGTGACTGCTTCAGCACACACTATACAGATATGGTTAAATGTTGTCACTATCAGGGAACCCACCTTAAGAGTGCATGCAGCTAGTAAGTCGCTGCACTAAGGCCATGGGAGATCAACAGCACTGAATTGCAGCAACAGATAAAGGTGAAAAACACTGTTTTATTTATAAATAAAAAAAAATGTATACACAACACATTAGTTAACTAAATGCCATTCAGTTAGGGTATACATCTGCTTCCATGTTGCAGGATTCGGAAGGTGCTCTTGCTTAGATTCCTGAAGGCCTCCTTCACATGGTTGTTTTATATGCATTCATCAGGTTCCAGTAGCAAGAATCAGTGGATTCTTGCAAATGGAATGAAGGGTGTATGTGAATATAGGAAACTGCTCAGCTTGTACAAATTAATGACAGGAGCTGTTTATATGTATCCACACACAGTGCCGATCCTGACCTCCCTGGGGCCCTAAGCAAAATTACATGTCACATTAAAGTTGAGAAGGCGGGGGGGCTGCCAAAAATGACATATCACTGCCGACAGGGGGTGTTCTGCTGTCGGAAATGACATCTTACATTAAACAGAAGCGGGGGGTGCTGACTTCTTACCTCTTCTCCCATGCAGCCAGCAAGTTGAGAAGCAGGGTGAGGGGCTGAAAATGACTTCTCACCAGATGGGGCCTCTAGTAATTTGGGAGGCCCTCCGCAGCTTTGTGGGGCCCTAAGCGGCTTGCATAGTGAGCCTATAGGGCGTATCGGCCCTGTCCACACACCAAGTGGTTACCTACGGTTAGGTTTATGGATGTCCGAACCTGGACGCATCTTTCTACATTTTTTTTTGTTCGTTCTATTGGTTGAACTAGATAGACTTGTGACTTTTTTCAGCCAGAGTACAGTATGTCTTTTGTACAGGCTGAACAACCACATTTGTTCAATACACCTGTCATTCACTAATTCTTACCACTGTAATGCAGTGTATGCAAGTAAACGCCCATGTGAAAGTTAGTTATAAGAAATTAGTTGATCATTCAGCCTCCTTTGTCCACGAATTAGATATGAGTTAAGAGTGGACTTAGCATTTTAAGGAACCATGTAATAACAGAAATATGTAGACAGCTATTGGTTATCTATCTTTTAAATGCTACCTTTTCAGCTTTCACGCTAAAATCTTTGGCTAAAATAGTATGCTCTTGTGATAAGGGGTCAGGCTCAAAGACCATTTGCTATAGCAGTAGCGGAACTACCACCAACCATCAGGGTAGATACACAGACAGTCAACCTCGTGAAGGACCATGTGCTTAAGCAGGGTGCCGAGTATAAGTACTAACCATTATTCATAAAAGCTCTTGATGGTGGAGATGGATTTTGCTGTATATTAGTACCAGGTTGTGGTCCTCAGGATCCCTCCACCAGGAGGTGAGCAGGCCGGGGGCCAGTAGGGATAAGCAGGTAGGGATCAAACAGAAGCGTAGTTGGTAAACAAGCCAAAAAGTCAGTAACGTGTAGTTGCAGGTAGGGATCAGGCAGAATCATAGTTGAGGAACAAGCCAGGGGTCGATAACGAGTTGTAGCAAAATATGGATGGCAGCAGGGTAGACAGGAGCGAGATACTGACTGGAGAGAGCACAATAATCTGGCTAACAGAAGTGCAAAGACATGGCTTAAATCAGGAAGTTCATGGAAGGAGCAAAGAATTCAAGGTTCAAGACAAAAAAGGTTCAAGACAAAATCATTTAAGGAATTGTCCCAGGAACTGTCCAGTATTTCAGGTAGCTCTGCAAGAAGGGACATTGCCTGACACAGAACAGATAGCGGGATCAAATCCAGGCCCTGACATATGCAGATCATGAGTTCTGATTTCACTTGCTTTAAACTTGATCTGGGTTGGGAACAATATTAGAACCAGAGAATCCAGAGTAACAGCTGAACAACTAAAAGTTTCAGTAGTAGGTCAGCAATGTTTGTCTACATTTTTCTTTTATAAATCATTTAATTTAAGACTGCAGAAAAGATGTCTAAGAAACACTGGTAGGCGGACGGAGATAAAAAGTGAACTCTTTTATTAAAAAAAAAAAAAAAAACATGGTTGATGAAAAATCATGACATTTGATAAGACCAGAATCGTGAATGTGTCTTTTATTTACTGTGGCTTGCTGTGGAATTTTGTTAAATTACTTGTTGATAAAGGGTCCCTCATCTTTATTAATAGAATGTTGTTCTTGAGCAGCCTTTCTGCTATATACAGACTTATGAAGAGACAGGAGCAACGTATACAGCATTAGCATTCACTTCTCATCACGGTTCTGTTAATCACTAGCTGTTAGTGTATGTCTATAGTTGGGTGATAGACAAGGGACAAGCATTTGTTTCACTTAATTGTGGGTTTCGTATGGATGAGCCGATCTAAAATGAGTTTCACCTGAATGTGTGAAGCTGGTCATGCGTGGCAAACTATAATCAGGGCGATATTTTTGCTATGACACAGGATAAATTGTGTATGGAAACCAGATAAATGCTACCAAGTACATATTATTTGCAGTCTTTGTACAGTGACCTGTTTTAGCAAGCATACGCTGATTTTAAGTAGCCACATTTCTGTGTCGCTGACCTGTAAATTTGGTACTGAAAGTTCCCTCTAATAAGATAGTGTTGTATCGCATCTTTAGCACCTCACACAAATATATGTATAAATACTATTTATAGTGGATGCTTTTGTCTCTGAGAGAGCATTCACCTCATCATGACCAAATAATGCACTTGTGCCCATAGGTGTTATTGGGTTAAACTAGCTGGGGGATTTGATATTTTCAAAAGATTTGCTCATAATGGAAAGAAACTTTGCCCTGGTATCCTTTATGAAACCATGTGAAGTACCTGGAAACTTTATATACCCCTGTTTGCTATACCTAAAGTTATTGATGCAAATAGAGTTGTTGGACAGAATGGACCTATTAAAAATGAATTGAAATCAACAAAAAAACTAAGAATATTAGTAATATATGTGTGATCCATTTTTATCTCCTCCATTAAGCTTTGCTTATCAGTATGACACTATTTAGCAGTGATGGTGGACTTTGGCACTCCAGATGTTTTGGAACTACATTTCCCATGATGCTCATGCACTCTGCAGTGTAGTTGAGCATAATGGGAAATGTAGTTCCAAAACATCTGGGTTGCCAAGGTTCGCCATCACTGCTCTATAGCATTACATGTACAAAAAAAAAAAACACTACAAAATAAAAGTAGAGGCAGTAAGCATCTGCAATACATGCACATACCCCTCTTGTTTTTTTTAAGACAAAGCAAGTAAAGAGGACACCTTTATAATCTGCTAGGAATGCATGTGTCTCCTATTGTTGGCTAACAATACACAACATTTTTGTGGACTAAAGTGTGTCAGCCCACCCAGTATTCTTTATTCTTTTTTCGTGGTTCTTTAATTTACCAAGGGTTTTGTGAATCTTGTTCAAAACCTGAACGTAGAGATTAATCCAATTGGAATCCATAAGGGGCATGAATCTTGTTTTTAAACCCTGGCAATTATAGGGTTTTAGGCAAACTAAGCTCAAAAAGACATCAGGAGCTGGAAACTACTATGGGGAATATGTACTGTTTGAAAAAAGTATTGTACAGTGGGAAGAGAGTACACAGGCGGGAAATTAAAAATACACAAGTCCTTTAAATAACATACTAGAAAGATGCCATAAAGAGTAACTCCACTTTTGTTGAGAATCGAGAACATTCCCCTCTGAGAGAACTTGTACATTGCAAGGTTTTTAACAAAATTTGTTGCAGAGTCATACCTTTTGTTATTCTGAAGAAATAGCAGTGTGCATGTGCAAAGAGAATGGGCATGGGAGTGATTTTTTACATATCAATCACCTGCTGTATTTGCAGGGTTCTAATTAGGAAAGTGGAAGGGTCTGCATTTTTTTAGATGTGATTTCCCCTTAGGAGTATCTCACTAAAATGACATTTCTGTTGCAGGGGATGCCCAAAATCTGATTTGTATCTTAGTTCATATGTCTGATAAAATCAGTAAGCCAATCACACAAGCAGGAAATTACATTTATGGGGGACGTTCTGTAAACCATCTGTGCACAGAACACCTCCAAGTTGCCATATTACATTACATTTTACACAAAATTACAGCACTGCAACTTTGTTTTGTTATATAGCCTACTTTCTCCCTGTACCTGTTACCTCTGAACATCAGAATGCTATATACTACAAGCTTGTGTGCAGTTATTCATTCTGTCTCCCTACTAGAAGTTTACGGTTAGGATTTACATACACTTTAAAACTAATTGACGTAAGAAAAGAGTTCTTGCTCTTGTGAGTGCAACTTACAATGTTTTACAAGTGTTTGTTTTTTTAATACTACACTATGGTGGCCCTTGCGTCTGTTTGGTTTTACCATTTTGTTTTCCCCTAACCATTCAGAAGCTGCTTTGTGGAGTGCTGTGGTCCCAGTGGATTTTTACTGGGCCATTTTTTGTGTCATATACCTTTGGTTTTTGTGATAGCACAGTAGCCCTACAACCCCTGTATGGTGTTTATGGCAAGCCTGTTTGACATTTTATTATCAAATGCATTTTTATCTTACATATATAGTTCCGTTTTTTATCTGAACTTTTGGTCTGGAATACTTGGGATTGTTGTCCCAATTGCATGGTCGAAGCAGGTATATTGCTACTTTGACACCATACATTATCCATCATCTAATAGGGCCTCTAGTTCTGGTGACAGCCTTGGATTCCCTCAACTTGGAGGAATTTCCTCTTGCTACCTGTTTTGGCAATGGGAAAGGAAGTGAATGGAATCTCCCCTCTGGGACACAGATAACAAAAAAACAAAAAAAATGATGGGGTTTTGCTTTTAGTTACGTTTTAAAGGGGTTGTAAAGGAAAAAAAAAATTTCATAATAAGCATCCATTACTTGCAGACATTCTTCTTTTCACTTCCTTATTGTTCGTTTTTGCTCAGAAGTTGCTCTATTTCTTCTCTGTTCTGTTCACTTCCTGCTTGTCTGATTGTTACTGACCACGTGAAGGGAGGCTTTACTGCGGTGGTCAGTAACGTGCTCGCCCCCTCCTGGCAACTACATCTGTGCGGCAGGACGCTCTTTATGTGTTATAGACTTCAAGGAGGCGTGAATTACTGGGCGTGCCGCAATTCATACTGGGAAATGTAGTTCTTACATTAACGAGCGCCGCAAACCAGGAATTGAATGAGAGAACAGAAACTAGAATGCCAGAGGTGATATAGATGAAGGAATTTAATAGATATTTACTCGTTTTTTAACAGAATTATTACACTATTCTGTCTGTCTACCTTGCAGACATTCATTTTAGGCAAAATGTTTTTTTCCTTTACAACTCCTTTAGGCAAATTGTATAAACCTTAATAACTTTCCTCAGCTTTTGCCTACTTAACTATTTTTTTTGCCTTTTTTAAGCATTGTCATTTATTGTGTTTTTATGTCCTTTGTTATTTTTTTAGCATTGCACTAAAAATACATACATTAGTGAAGTGAAGTGACTAACCTCAAGTGATACGCAGAGATTAAACAAAACCTCCTACATAAGTTGCACCTGTTTATCTGCAACACTCTTCACTACATCTTTTTATAGTGCAGAATTTATTCAGCTTGTCTAAGCTTTCAGAAAGCAGGGGCTAGGGAGCTGAAATAACATAATGCAGAGCTCAGTGAGAGCTGATTAGAAGGAAGGGACATACCCCCTTCACACATCACACAGGAACAGAACTGAGGCTGTCAATCACAGTTTATGTGCTGGAGCTCCCTCCTGTCACCTTTTTACCTCTTGGTATCAGGAAAACTTGTCTAAAGTGACTCATGCGAATAGAAGAACAAAGTAGTGGATAGAAATGATACTTAGTTCTCTGGAGTGAGAAAAATGCACACTATAGATGGATATGAATGTTTCAGGTCTGAGGTTTACCAAAATCAAAAGGAAAATGTATCAGGAGGTTGAAGAAAGAATTGTTGGGACCATTTTCAGAGCCAGAAGTGTCTGCTAAGTGTAAAGCCTATTTCCAGAGAAAGTTAAACCTCCTCCCATATCTTCCTCCCACCCTCTTCCCCTTTATTTTAATGTAAAAAAAATGTGATTTCATCACTTTACTGCAATCTTCAAAACCAGAGAGTATACATGGGACATGGGCATCTAAGGAAAGACCTTCCCACTCTTCAGAGAGTAGAAAAGAAGACTATGGATTTTGGAAAGTAGAGGAGCACTATCAGAGTATAAATTGTATAACATTATTTCCTAATTAATTAATTAAGATTCTAGCCATTAGCTGTACTAAGGCTTTACCCCAGAGCAAATCTATAGAATCTCTTATATCTCTTGATAATACAATGGAAAGATAAGATGTGAGGAGTTGCTTTGGGATACTGCACCTTGCTTTAATTTTAATTATCATTTAATGGCACCTGCTTGAGGTGTATAAACAGGTGAAGTAAATATACAAATTGCAATGCACACTTGTCAAGAAAGGCATTTTTTAGATTTTGTTCACAACATTTTTTCACTTTGCATAGTCAGATTGTTTATAGACCTTGGTAGCAAAATTGCTTCTCCGTTGCATGGATACTTATAGTATCCATAATCCCCCCCAAAAAAGAAAACAGTGTTGAAAAGAAATGTGCTTTATATAAAAGGGGGCTATAGCCTAGGGGTCCTATATGTCAAGGAAGGAATTGATAATAACAGGAACATCTTTCTGACAGCTTTGTCTAGTTATAAGCCACATTTAAGCTACATTTCCTCAAAGGTAAAAAATCATCCAACAAAATCTTGTTTGTAGGTAGATTCTTGTTAATTTAAAAGGACTTTTCACCTTTTTGTTACTACATACTACTAAAACATAACTTTTTTTCAAAGAAAGGAAGATGGAGTAAAGCTAAATTATTATTTTAAATGACACTAAACAATATCCTTATTTTCCATAAATAATCCACAAACTTCCACTACTTAATGGCTCTGCAATCTATTTTTTATGAAACTATCTCTTACTGAGTTTTATTACCTCCTTGTAATGTCCTCCATGAGCTCTCAAACCTCTCCTTTTCCCTTTAGATTCCATCTGTTTGGAATGAACAGCGAAGCTTAGTTGCGGTCATGTGCACTAGTAGTATGTAGTCCCTTGTCCATCTTGGGAGCAAGGAAGAGAGGGTGGTTACGTCCGTACATATAGTGGGTCCATGGAGAATGAATGTAACCATTCTCCAACAGGAAGACAGATGACATCAGCTTAAAAAAAACAAGACTTTGTAAGGTTTGGAGTAGAGTGGCAGCAATAGAAGATTTTTTGGGGGGTAATAGTGTATACGTAATTGAATAGATTTTTTAAGTGTTACTTTAAGTGCTACTTTAACTTATTTCAAATATTTCAAATTTTTACCACTTTATATCAACACTACCACTTTTCATGTTAAACTTGTATAAGTAGGAGAACATTTAACAGAGAAATAAGGTGAAGGTTGGCAGAACAAAAAAGCAATTAATTTGTCATTCAAGTTTTCAATGTTTCAAACAAAACAAATCTCCCTGTGCAATTATAGATACATTTGGATGGATATTCTTTCTTGATTCTATCACGGCAGTCAGATTCATTTTTTTGTATGGATGCTGTAAATGTGTATAGCTGTAGTTACAAGTTATCAAATTCCACTTTGGAATCCTCTATTAAATTTACCATAGCTAACTTGTGTGTTAGGGAATTTTCCATTTTAAAGAGATTATGTCAATCTCTAGTTGAAGTTCTATACAAGAGAAGATCCAGTATGCTTTCCTTTCCAATGGCCCTTGTCTCCTGCCTCTATTCTGTTTCCGCACTGACACTTCTGTAAAACTCTTCAGAATTTGCCATGTCTTTTTCAGTTTGGTCTTCGATACTGTTAATTTCTATTTTCCATCTGTTACCCGAAAGTCATATTGTGAGATTTAATATCTCAGATATGATTTGGGTTAATGAGAGTTCTTTGACCAAGAGTGAAAGCTTTAACACAATAACAAAAATGGATTAGTGAGTAGTAAGAAGGTCTAAACTAATACACGGCAATTTATCTATTGTACAGAAAAAGGAAAAAAAGCATAGATTAAATGAAGGAATACTGAGTATAATACTCCAAACTAATATACTCAAAATTAATATACAAACAGCGAAACAGACAACGCATAGGGCAAGCATATACACATATAAGTGCTGGAGTTGTCCTGATATTTACCAGTGGTTTAGTGAAGGTCCCCTGTAAGGGTTGGGTCTATGCTCCCTTCTTTCTCTCTCCCAAGAATTAAACTAATATAGATCTATCTCTCATAGACTTGCTTGGGGCCATTCTCCATTGGTGGAACTATCTTACCCCTCTCCTTCATCCGGGCAAATCTCATCCAGGATTGGACAATTTCTGCATCTCCTAAATTTAGCATAACTCAGCCCCTCACTAGCACCTCCTCTCCAGAGGGGGAAATTAATTATGCCAGGTCATAACCTTCTTTTGAATGGGGCATTAGGTATGCAAGGTCATACCCTTGGCAAATTGTACATTCCTGAACAGCTGGCCATATTCTCTGCATATCTATAGAGTGCGTCTTTTGAAGTAGATATAGTGTTCACAGGCCTGTTCTAGATAGTTATTTTGGCCCTGTATAGTTTGCAATAAGGAACTTAATTTAGATGTTGTCCTTTCTCGCATATAAGTTTATAGAAAATAGCAGAGTAGCCTCTGTGGTGGCACCTACATGTTTAGCCCAACCTAACATTCCTGCACTTCAAAAGAAACTGGTAAATCAATTAAATTCTCACACTAGAAACTGAAAATCTGGTTCCAATAGATGTGTACGTATAGCTATATCAAAGCTATATCAGTGGTGCCTGATATTAAAAGATATTACACGGCAGTAATAATTGCAAGATTAGTGGAATGGGCAAACACAAACACAAATAAGAGATGGGTAAAAATGGAAAACACGTTGCACAAGACACAGTTAGGGAAAAATATTTGGATACCACCTAAAAATAGAACACTTAATTCTGACACGCACAAGTTAACTAAAATTGTTTTCAAAGTATGGGATAGATTATATCGACGGGAAAAGTGGGAATACAATTCTCCATTAATCCCATTGTCGGGAACAAGCTTTTTTGTCCCAGGCAATGGGACACGGATGGCAAGATATATGGGAAAGGCACAATTGAAAGATATAATGACACAAGGGCAAATTAGGACAGGACTAGATTTAACAACAATGCATGGGTGGCAGCAGGTTAGCGAGTGGGAGTACCTGCAACTTAAGCACTTAGAAAGCACAATTCATCAACCAATTAGAGAGGAGAAAACCCTGAACCCAATTGAAAAACTTTGCAATGTTAAAATGCCTATGAAACATTAAATTTCTCAAACGTATGATATACTAACAGATCTAGAAGGGAGGGGGGTTTTACCTTATATAAGGAAATGGGAACAAGATTTAGCAATAAAGTTAGAGGAAAAGCAAATGATAGAAGCAGTTTACAACTATGCAACAGATATTACTACGATTGAAGCCAATTATAAGTGCTTGGTAAGATGGCATCTGACCCCGGAAAGAATCAATAAAATTCAGCCAAGTAGATCCCCCCAGTGTTGGAGGGACTGTAAACAAATGGGAACAACAATACATATTTGGTGGGAGTGCCCAAAAATAAAAGAGTACTGGTATAGTATTTTAGAGTACATTGAGGTTATAACCGGGGAAAAGATCCCTCAAAATGCCTGGAATGTGTTATTCAATGGGAATAATAAAACTAAAGAACAATGTCAGGCCCTGATTCCAAAACAATGGCTTTGAGTGGGGAAGCCATCTATAAAAGAATGAATACAGAGGGTTGATTATATATCGGAGATGGAGTACCTTTGCAGCAGAGAGCAGAGAACGGAGAAAATACATCGATTAATTTGGAAGAAATGGTATGAGTTTAAACAAACAGAGAACTACGTAGTAGCTATGATAAAAATGGAAGTGACTGAAATAAGCTTAAATGGCGAAAATACCGGATCTTAAGGGGGGGGGGGGATGGTAAAAAAATAAAAATTTTATGTATTTTGGAGTGTAAAATAGCTATATCAAACCATTAAAAAAAACAATATCTCATACCACTAATCCTTGTTACTTATTTAAAAGTATATATATACACACAAATATTTAATAAAATAGAAAAAGTGCAGCGCAAAACTCAAATATATAAATGATACTGGTATACTCAAACACCAATACCATAAGTGTGAATATGAATATGCAGAATAAAGGGAAAAAAAAAAATATTAAAAATTAAATACAATTCAAACAAACAGTCCAAAAGTCCATAAGTGACAGAAGATGAGTGAATTAAACGAAAATAAATCTCCACCACGTGACAATCCACCAAAATTTTGAAGTGATCCCTCCACCGTTGTAGATGGCTACTCTCACCTTCATATATGGACCACTGAGTTAACAGATGGTCAATAAAGCAAATCAAATAGGCAGGTCATGAACAGGAACCAGGCTGATGTATTAGATCCTCATAAGACAACCAAACCGCAAAGGACAGGTGCATGTAAAGAGATAATCACAGACTAAGTGCTCACTGTTGCAATGTGTGGATTTATTCTTTAAAAGAAGCAAAAGTCAGGCTACTCACATTTGGCCAGACAAAAAAACGGCATGAAGTAACAATCTTTAGGAATGAACAGCAGATGAGCGACGTGATGTTTCAGGCTCCTAAACCACCGGACGCGTTACGTTATATCAACTTCCTCAGCAACAAATATTTACAGTTGTTAATGGAGATTACACATAATCCTCATAAAGCAACACATATTTAACTAAATTGCTAAAAAAAACACTTTGTGTGGGTACAATAGAGCTATATAAAGTAAATGAACATCATCTTTCTAGAACAAGAATCAGAATGGGCTAAATATTAAACTAAACATGTTTTTAGTTTTGGATGAAGTAGAGAGGGATTAGAACACATGCCAGGTTTTTATTGCTGTCTGTTCCCCCATTAGGGAGATTCACCCTCTCTATGTGCCATGTTTATTGTTAGCATCAAACGTGAAAGCAAAAGAAAATCCCAAATTCTGGGTTGTCCCTAGAAAATAAATAGAGGGGGGATTTTCCAATGTAGACTCTAGTTTTAGTGCCCTGGG
This sequence comes from Rana temporaria, assembly GCF_905171775.1. Taxonomy (NCBI): domain Eukaryota; kingdom Metazoa; phylum Chordata; class Amphibia; order Anura; family Ranidae; genus Rana; species Rana temporaria. The sequence goes on from NC_053490.1 coordinate 292,033,671, forward strand.
GTGCCCCAATGGATTCCCTTAATTTGCAGGGATTTATTTTTATTTCTTCTCACTTCCTGAAGTGACAACCAGACAGGAAATGAAGGTAAATCTCCCCAATGATGACAGAAAAAAAACTGACAGGGATTGTAACCCTCCATTACTTTATGAGAAAGCTGCAAACCAAAAAAGTGTTTTATTTTGTTGTATAATTGTGAACTATGGTAGCGACATAAGAAATTATTCTTTGCTGCTTTGTGACAGTGAATTTTTACCTGGCGGCTAAGGATGAGCCGAACACCCCCCTGTTCGGTTCGCATCAGAACTTGCGAACACACCAAATGTTCGTGTAAACTTTAGAACCCCGTTAAAGTCTATGGGACTCGAACATTTGAAATCTAAAGTGTTAATTTTAAAGGCTAATATGCAAGTTATTGTTCTAAAAAGTGTTTGGGGACCTGGGTCCTGTCCCAGGAAACATGTATCAATGCAAAAAAAGTTTTAAAAATGGCCGTTTTTTCAGGAGCAGTGAATTTAATAATGCTAAAAGTGAAACAATAACAGTGTAATATTACTTTAAATTTCATACCTAGGGGGGGTGTAAAGTCAGCATGTGAAAAAGCGCATGTTTCCCGTACATAGAACTGTCCCTGCACAAAGTGTCATTTCTGAAAGAAAAAAAGGCATTTAAAACCGGCTTTGCGGCTCTAATGAATTGTCGGCTCTGGCAATTACAGAGATGATTCATTCATAAAAAATTAAAATAAAAAAGCTGGGGGTCCCCCCAAATTCCATTAACAGGCCCTTTAGGTCTGACATGGATATTGGTTATTTTAAAGTGTCACCGGCGCAAAAGAAATATATCAAAACTGTGCTTGATCTGCTGCAATACTGTGTAAGCCCTCAAAGGAGGGATTAGATGTGCATAGAAAGGAAAATGTTATTGCGCTGATCTAACTCTCCAAAGAACTCTCTGGGAATGCTTTATATACTGTGAACTATATTAGTGCACAAACAACCATATAAAAAAATATATAAAAAATATATATATTATATCAGGTACAGCTATATGCCCGATATGTTATGTGAATAAACTTATGTGAATTAATCTAATACCAAAATTAATAAATAAAAATAGAAATAAAATATATACATATAAATGTGAAATTCAATACATATGTATAGCATAAATAGTGCTGTGAACACAATACTTAAGGTGCGCCCCAAAGTTTGATGTCAGCTTAAGCTTCAATGCACCATAATATTCCTGCGTGGAAGAAAATGGCCCTTTCTGAGGCTCAAGGCTGGCCACAGTGAAAAAAAACAAACCGTAATACAAACAAGAAATCAGAAAGCAGAAGTGAAAAAAAGTCCCAAATATAAAATACAAAGTGCACCGACTGCACTGGGAACTCCAACCCTAGAACAACAGTCAATATTTCTATTGTTCCATGTGGTCCAATAGGGTATGTGGGATCAAATGCTGGTAATACTGGTTACATATAGAAAGGTGCAGCTATCTCTTCCACCCGACAATGATGTGCCACCATCACCAATGGATGAACTCAACACTCACCAGACCCCGGATAATAATAAGCCCCACAAACTTTAGAACCCCGTTAAAGTTTATGGGACTTGAACATTTGAAATCTAAAGTGTTAATTTTAAAGGCTAATATGCAAGTTATTGTCCTAAAAAGTGTTTGGGGACCTGGGATTTTTTTTATTATTAATAAAGGATTTTTTTCTACGGTGTCTGTGTGTTTTTTTTTAACTATTTACACTTCCTTCTTGAAATGGTAGAGGTACAGTGTACCCCATTACCAATTCACATAGGGGGGGGGCCAGGATATGGGGGTCCCCTTTGTTAACTACTTACAGACCGCCCACCGTCGTTATACGTCCTCACTTTAGAGATGAATATCTCGGTAACGGCAGCAGCTGCTGCCACAATCGAGATATTCATCTCTTCTGTGGGCGGCCGTGTTAACGATAATGGCGGTCTCCGCGGCGGATTCGCCGCGAGATCGCCGTTATCGGTGGCGGGAGAGGGGCCCTCCCGCCGCTCTCCCGCGCCCTCCGCCGCTTACCGGAGCCGTCGGTAGCGGCGGAGGAGATCGCGACCATCCGGCAGCTGAGCGGGGACGAGACTGAAGGAAAAATCTCTTTCGCCCGTCCCCATAGCTCTGCTGGGCAGAAGTGACGTCAAAACGTCAGTCCCGCCCAGCGTCTTAGAGAAACATTTTTTTTTTGTCATTTAAAAAAATGACTCTTCCAAATTTTTTTTTTTTTTTTGCAATTAAGCCCAAATATGAGATCTGAGGTCTTTTTGACCCCAGATCTCATAATTAAGAGGACCTGTCATGCTTTTTTCTATTACAAGGGATGTTTACATTCCTTGTAATAGGAATAAAAGTGATAATTTTTTTTTTCAGTGTTAAAAATTCTAAAATAAATAAAAATAAATGCGAAAAGCAAAAAAAAATTTTTTTAAAGCGCCCCGTCCTGACGAGCTCGCGCGTAGAAGCGAACGTATACGCGAGTAGCGCCGACATATGAAAACGGTATTCAAACCACACAAGTGAGGTATCGCCGCGATCGTTAGAGCGAGAGCAATAATTTTAGCCTTAGGCCTACTCTGTAACTCAAAAAATGCAACCTGTAGAATTTTTTAAACGTCGCCTATCAAGATTTTTAAGGGTAAAAGTTTGACGCCATGCCACGAGCGGGCGCAATTTTTAAGCGTGACATGTTGGGTATAATTTTACTCGGCGTAACATTATCTTTCACAATATATAAAAAAATTGGGCCAAATTTATTGTTGTCTTATTTTTTTATTTAAAAAAGTGAATTTTTTCCAAAAAAAGTGTGCTTGTAAGACCGCTGCTCAAATACGGTGTGACAAAAAGTATTGCAATGACTGCCATTTTATTCTCTAGGGTGTTAGAAAAAAAATATATAATGTTTGGGGGTTTTAAGTAATTTTCTAGCAAAAAAAAATGGTTTTGTCTCGTAAACACCGACTCTGAAAAACAGGCCCGGGGCTAAAGTGGTTAAAGGGGTCTTCCAGATTCTGATAAGCCCCCCGCCCGCAGACCCCCACAACCACCGGGCAAGGGTTGTGGGGATGAGGCCCTTGTCCCCATCAACATGGGGACATCCTCCCCGTGTTGAGGGCATGTGGTTCAGGAGAGGGGGGCCGCACTCTGTCCCACCCTCTTTTCTGCGGCCGGCCAGGTTAACGTGCTCGGATAAGGGTCTGGTGTGGATTTTTGGGGGATCTCCACGCCATTTTTTTTTAAATTTGGGGTGGAGTTCCCCTTAAAATCCACACCAGACCTGAAGGGTCTGGTATGGATATTTGGGGGGAACCCCACCTCATTTTTTTTTTAATTGACGGCAGGGTTCCCCTTAATATCCATATCAGACCTGAAGGGCCTGTTAATGGAATTTGGGGGGACCCCCAGCTTTTTTATTTTAATTTATTATGAATGAATCATCTCTGAATTGCCAGAGCCGACAATTCATTAGAGCCGCAAAGCCGGTTTTAAATGTCTTTTTTTCTTTCAGATATTACACTTTGTGCAGGGACAGTTCTATGTACGGGAAACATGCACTTTTTCACATGCTGACTTTACACACCCCTAGGTACGAAATTTAAAGTAATATTACACTTTTATTGTTTCACTTTTAGCATTATTAAATTCACTGCTCCTGAAAAAACGGCCGTTTTTAAAACTTTTTTTTGCATTGATACATGTTTCCTGGGACAGGACCCAGGTCCCAAAACACTTTTTAGGACAATAAATTGCATGTTAGCCTTTAAAATTAACACTTTAGATTCCCATAGACTTTAACAGGGTGTTCCGCGGCTTTTCGAATTTGCCGCGAACACCCCTAATTGTTCGTTGTTCGCTGAACAGGCAATGTTCGAGTCGAACATGAGTTCGACTCGAACTCGAAGCTCATCCCTACTGGCGGCTCAGACTCAGTTTTAACATACTTTTTATAGTCTCAAGTGTTATAGTAGAGATCATTGGGCTAACTGTAAAATCAAGTGGTAGATTTTGTTTTTAACCTTGGTATGAATGTACATGCTTTCTGTTTTTTTGCTAAGTATCTAAAATCTATAATCTGTTGATTTGTCTCACTGAAAAGTTCACACAACCTCTGCAAGTAACAAATCTTCTGTGGACTTTAATGTACAATTACAATTTATTTACTGTGTAGCACTACCCCTGTAGGAGCTGCTGGTTTAGTTTTGAGCCTACGCTCTGCCTATCAACCCCAGAAGTTTGGCTCGAACCCTCCCTTGGCACAACTGGACAATAATGTGATCGTGGAATCCACTGCCAGTAGGGAACCACAATGATACCATACAGTACTATATATACTGTATATATATATATATATATATATATATATATATATGCAATTGAATACTGTTACCTTGATGCTGGTCACCTGCCCACAACAGCAACAGAGTCCCACACAAAATGTAATTTAACCAAGGGTAAAGATGTTTACTTGGTGAAGAAAATAGAACAGAATTTACACAAGCAACATTTGACTTCAAACAGGGCCCTGTAAGAGTAAATGGTATAAAGTTTTATATAACAGGTTCAGAATTTTGCTGTACAAAAAGACCTAGTCAAACACAACCTGAGGTCAGACCTGAGTAAGTACACAGTTGAGGAACCCCCCAATGCAATGAAACTAGCAATGGGGTATCTCTCCACCAGGTCCCACCTAGCTCACTGAAATAAAAAAATGACAATATAAGTGAAGACAAGCAGTTAAATCACACATATGAGTTTGTAAGCGCTTTGGCTCCCTCCAGTGAGCAGTTACACTGACAAGCATCTTGTTGCGTCAACTTAAGCAACACACTGACTTAATGATTGTTCCTTCAAGTTCAAAGTAATCTTCTGCTAGCTTTTGTTGGTGCACTTGGGTATTTGTAATCCAACAAGGTATATGAAGAAAGGAACAAACACCTAAAATATGTAATGGCAAAAGAGGTGCTGCTCCTTCCAAAGCGCTATGTCGCTCACAAGGTGCTGGTGGATAGGTGACTCCGGATGCTGTGGAGTGGAGGTCGGTTCCTCTCCCTGGTCCGATCAGCAAAGATGTGGCAAGGATCCCTCAATCAGGTGATCCGGTCTCCGCAACTTGAGGCCCAGGCTTCTCAGGCCTACAGTGGGTGACCGCGATATTGTGTCAATCTCGCTCCCTTTCTCGGCGAGATTGACCACCTGCGAGCCCCATCGCGGGAGCCAGCGCTGAGCTGGCTTGCCGCGATAGAGACAAAGACGTCATAGAAGTGACTTGGATTCCCGCCAATTCTAGCGTCGGCATTTGGTATGCATTCCTGAGAGGGAGAACTCCACGGCAAATTTTAAATAAAAAAACTGCATGGGTTCCCCCCCAGGAGCATACCAGGCCCTTGGGGCTGGTATGGGTTGTAGGGAGACCCCCCCCTACGCCGAAAAATCGATGTAGGGGGTCCCCCTACAATCCATACCAGACCCGTATCCAAAGCACGCTACCCGGCCGGCCAGGAAGGGAGTGGGGACGAGCGAGCGGCCCCCCTCCTGAGCCGTACCAGGCTGCATGCCCTCAACATGGGGGGGTCGGGTGCTCTGGGGCAGGGGGGCGCACTGCGGGGCCCCCCCACCCCAGAGCACCCTGTCCCCATGATGATGAGGACAGGGCCCCTTCCCGACAACCCTGGCCATTGGTTGTCAGGGTATGCGGGCGGGAGGCTTATCGGAATCTGGGAGCCCCCTTTAATAAGGGGGCCCCCAGATACCGGCCCCCTACCCTAAGTGAATGAGTATGGGGTACATCGTACCCCTACCCATTCACCTGCAAGCAAAGTGGTATAAACACAAATAAACAACACAGGGTATAAAAATATTTTATTAGTCTGCTCCGGAGGCCCCCCTGTCTTCTTTAGCTCTTTCAGCAGGGGAGGCTTCTTCTTCCGCTCTCCGGGGGTCTTCTCCGCTTTCCGGGGGTCTTCTCCTGCTCTCCGGGGGTCTTCTCTGCTCTCCGGGGGGGTCTTCTCCGCTCTGGGGGGTATTCTTCTCTGCTCTCCGCTCTTGACTCGGCGCACCCCGGTTCTTCCTCCCGCTGTCCGGTGCCTTCTCCTTCAGGGCTGGCCACCGCTAGTATAGCGGCGGCCAGTCCGCTGTTCTGTGACGTCTTCTTCTTCTCTTCTCTTCTTCTGCCTTCTCCCGATGTTGACCCGTCGCCTCTTCTCGCTGCAATGACGGGTGCGCGGCTTGCATCAGTTTTATAAAGGCCTCACAGTCCCATCAGGGAGTAGCTTTATGTTCGGGTCAAACATGAGTTCGACTCGAACATTGGCTGTTCGCCCGTTCGCCAAATAGCAAACTATTTGGTGTTTTTGCAGCAAATTCAAAAGCCCCGCAACTGCCTTTAAAAGACTATAGAAGAAATCAAAAGTGCTAATTTTAAAGGTTAATATGCAAGTTATTGTCATAAAAAGTGTTTGGGGATCTGGGTCCTACCCCAGGGGACATGTATCAATGCAAGAAAAGGTTTTAAAAACTGATGTTTTTTCGGGAGCAGTGATTTTAATAATGCTTAAAGTGACACAATAAAAGTGAAATACTCCTTTAAAATTTATACCTGGGGGGTGTCTATAGTATGCCTGTAAAGTAGCGCATGTTTCCTGTGTTAATAACAGTCCCTGCACAAAATGACATTTATAAAGGAAAAAAAGTCATTTAAAACTACTCGTGGCTATAATGAATTGTCGGGTCCCGGCAATACATATAAAAGTCATTGAAAAAAATGACATGAGTTCCCCCCCAGTCCATTACCAGGCCCTTTGGGTCTGGTATGAATATTAACCGGTTAACGCCCGCCGCATGTACATGTACGTCCACAGAATGGCACGTACAGGCATATGGGCGTACATGTACGTCCCCGCCGTTCCGCGGGTCGGGGGTCCGATCGGGACCCCCCCAGTACATGCGGCGGTCGGTAACCCGCGGGGAGCGATCCGGGACGACGGCGCGGCTATTCGTTTATAGCCGCCCCATCGCGATCTCTCCCTGGAGCTGAAGAACGGGGAGAGCCGTATGTAAACACGGCTTCCCCGTGCTTCACTGTGGCGGCTGCATCGATCGAGTGATCCCTTTTATAGGGAGACTCGATCGATGACGTCCGTTCTACAGCCACACCCCCCATCAGTTGTAAACACACACTAGGTGAACCCTAACTCCTAAAGCGCCCCCTGTGGTTCACTTCCAAACTGCAACTGTCATTTTCACAATAAACAATGCAATTTAAATGCATTTTTTGCTGTGAAAATGACAATGGTCCCAAAAATGTGTCAAAATTGTCCGAAGTGTCCGCCATAATGTCGCAGTCATGAAAAAATCGCTGATCGCCTCCATTATTAGTAAAAAAAAAAAATTAATAAAAATGCAATAAAACTATCCCCTATTTTGTAAACGTTATACATCTTGCGCAAACCAATCGATAAACGCTTATTGCGATTTTTTTTTACCAAACATAGGTAGAAGAATACGTATCAGCCTAAACTGAGGAAATTTTTTTTTTATATATATGTTTTTGGGGGATATTTATTATAGCAAAAAGTAAAAAATATTGAATTTTTTCAAAATTGTCGCTCTATTTTTGTTTATAGCGCAAAAAATAAAAACCGCAGAGGTAATCAAATACCACCAAAAGAAAGCTCTATTTATGGGGGGAAAAAGGCGCCAATTTTGTTTGGGAGCCACGTCGCACGACCGCACAATTGTCTGTTAAAGTGACGCAGTGCTGAATCGCAAAACCTGGCCTGGGCATTTAGCAACAAAATGGTTTCGGGGCTTAAGTAATTAAGGGAAACCCCGACCCCCAAAAAATGGCATGGAGTTCCCCCCAAAAATCCATACCAGACCCTTATCCGAGCATGCAACCTGGCAGGCCGCAGGAAAAGAGGTGGGACGAGAAAGCGCCCTTCCCCCCCTCCTGAACCGTACCAGGCCACATGCCCTCACCATGGGGAGGATGTCCCCATTATCGGAATCTGGAAGCCCCCTTTAACAAAGGGGACCCCCAGATGGCGGCCCCCCTATGTAAATTGCTAACATTTCACCCAACAAAGTGACAAACAAGGTAAAAAAAACACACACACAGTCCTTTAATAAAAAATCAAAAACAAACTCCAGCGGTGTAATCCTTCTGCGACCCGGAGCCGTCGCCACGAACGATACAGCCTCCATAGGAAGCACCAGGTCGAATGTCACACGACACATCTAGCAGCTCCTAAATTAAAAATTACTCGCAGCAAAAAATTAATTGTCGGGTCCTGGAAATAAAGATATAAGTCAATGAAAAAAATGAGATGGGTTACCCTCCGCCCCCCCTCTGACTCAACGAGTTTTCTGGCAGTTTCCCCGTGGATGACCCCGCCCCCCTCTGACGCATCGCAGGAAACCCCTGTTGCGTCAGAGGGGGGCGGAGGGTAACCCATGTCATTTTTTCACTGACTTTTATCTGTATAGCCGGGACCCGACAATTCATTATAGCCGTGAATAGTTTTAAATTACTTTATTTCCTTTAGAAATGTCATTTTGTGCAGGGACTTTTCTAAGCATGGGAAACATGTTCTACTTTACAGGCATACTATAGACACCCCCCATGTACGAAATTTTAAGTAATATTTCACTTTTATTGTTTCACTCTAAGCATTAATAAAATCACTTCTCCCCAAAAAACTGTCAGGACCCGGGTCCCCAAACACTTTTTATGACAATAACTTGCATATTATCCTTTAAAATTATCACTTCTGATGTCCCATAGACTTTAACAGTGTTTGCGTGTTCGAACACATTTTTTGCCTGTTCGCATGTTCTGCTGCGAACCAAACCGGGGGTGTTCAGCTCATCTCTAGTGATCATATACAAAAAAATTGGTATGAAGGGAATGCATGAAAATTGTTAGGATATTTGCACACAGGATCTAAACACTGATGCATCGTCGTCTATAGGACAATGCACACAGCTATGTAAAAATCAGTAATTCAGCGATAAGTATAGAGTCATAAAATATAAAATTTCATGTTTGAGTGGAGTAATTTACAAGCATACACATGTGTACAAATATACAGTACTGTATATTGCATCACTGGCAACTAGAAGAGGAAGAAGATGAATGTTTACACACCCTTACGTGTGTATATGCAAGGTTTTTGTTGAACATTTTACTCAGGATCCCGAATATAAACATCAGTCAATTATTATGCCTGTGTGCAAGAGGTCGTAAAGTTATGGACCTCTCAGTTTCAGAACCTGTGAGATGTCCATTGGATACCATAAGCAATCACAGAGCATATACAGTGGAACCTCGTATTACGAGCATAATCCGTTGCAGGAGAATGCTCGCAATCCAAAGTACTCGCATATCAAAGTGAGTTTACCCATTGAAGTACTGTAGATGGAAACTAAAATAATTTGTTCCGCATTGACTTCAGTGGCATGCAATACAGCATGTGGCCAGAGGTGGGGGGCTCCGGAGAGCCTCAGAAACACACGGAAAGGCCCGAGGACAGCTCAGCTGACCTCGGCAAACCTCGGAAAGGCTTGGGAAAAGAGTGTTTCTGAGTCTTTCTAAACGGCTCCGCTCGGGGGTTCCGGCGCCCCCCACCTCAGGCCAAACGCGGTATTGCACACCACTTTGGCTTGAATCCTGCTCGTTTTGCGAGGCAACACTCGCAAACCAAGTTAGAATTTTTATAAATACAGTGCTCATATTGCGACACGCTCGTTAACCGTGTTACTCGCAATCCAAGGTTCCACTGTAATGTTTAATTGTATAGTATGTTTATTATAACTAAATTAAAGTTTATATATAGCCAAAACTTGGTTGTCTTTATTTTGAATAATGTAGGAAGGGTTTAAATCCCTTGCCAGTTAATTTTTTGCTGTCTGTGTACGATTGAGAAATTTTTCTTTCATTTTCTTTCATTACTGTCCCAGATACTTAAAAGGGAAGTTCAGAATTAGAAAAAAAAATAAACAATTATATTAACCTAGGTGATGCAGAATGTGTCCCCCGCTGGCTCTGCATTGAGAACTGTGACAGGACCAAGATCTGAACCCACAACCTCTGCTGCATCTCTCAGTAGGTTTTCTTGTTGAGCCACAAGATTCTGGACAGCCCCTTACATGAATCCTTGGACATACTTACTTTCTATCTTGTTTCTGATGAACCTTGAACTCCCTACTCCCTCCAGTAACTTCCTTTTTTTTTGTAATTCCTGTTTGCCAGATTATACCACTCTTGTCTAGACAGAATCTTTATCTTTTTTTCTCCTGCTGGTGTCCGTATCTTCACTTCCACTCCTTACTGACCTTGGATTGTTCCTCGACTACACTAATGTGGCGTACAGACGATCGGACATTCTGACAATAAAACCGTGGTTTATTTTCCGACGGATGTTGGCTCAAACTTGTCTTGTATACGCACGGTCGCACAAATGTTGTCATAAATTCCGATTGCCAAGAACGCGGTCACGTGCAACATGTACAACGGCACTATTAAAGGGAGGTTCAATACCAGTCGTGTTAGTAGAAGTTTGGTGAGAGACGATTCGCGCTTTTCATCCTCGTGCTTTTCAGTTCGTTACAGCGTGACAAATGTGCTATCTCCATTACGAACACTAGTTTTATCAGACCGAGTGCTTCCATCTCATACTGGATTCAGAGCATGCGTGGAATTTTGTGCGACGGAATTGGCTCCACACAATCGGAATTTACGAGAACGGATTTTGTTGTCAGAAAATTCGAGAACCAGCTCTCAAATTTTTGTTGTCGGAAATTCCGACAGAAAATGTCCAATGGGGCCTACATACAGTCAGAATTTCTGACAACAAGCTCCCATTGAATATTTGTTGTCGGAAATTCAGAGCGTGTGCACGCAGCATTACACTTACACTTGATCCCAACCTTAAACCATTTGATAACGACCTTGACTTGTTCATCAACTAGGCTTACACTTGATACACTTGATCCCAATCTGCAAGAATTTGTTACTGACCATGGCTTGCTCACCTCTAGCGTAACCCATCTCTCTCCACCATCAAGAGCTATGGTGAATACTGGCTAGTGCTTAGACCTCACACCTTGGGTGAGCCAGCGTCATCCGCCAGGGTGATACGCTTGTGTTCTTAACCTGCTGGTTGGTGGGAAGCTTTTGACCTCTTGACTGCTATAGCTACTGGTCTCTGAGCCTGACTCCTGGTTGTGATAGGAATTCATCTGATCTGTCATCAACTCCAGAGGTGAAAGGGGAGGATTGTGTTGACATCTAACAATACCGCTGGCCCTGGGAATTGCTTTCTTCCTTTACACAGTGGCTGTGCAATTCACTTTGTGTATATATGAGTATATGTATTCCAAGTGTTTTAGTGTTTAGAAAATGTTGGTTTTATTGCACTTTTGTTCTTCTTGCTTGTTTTGCGATTTATGTGTATTATTGTGCTGTTTTAAAGAAAGCTATACGATCATCCAGTGTATTAAGCACTTAAGACTCGGACCATTATGCAGGTTAAGGACCTTGCCCCTTTTTGCGATTCGGCCCTGCGTCGCTTTAACTGACAATTGCGCGGTCATGCAACGTGGCTCCCAAACAAAATTGGCGTAATTTTTCCCCCCACAAATAGAGCTTTCTTCTGGTGGTATTTGATCACCTCTGCGGTTTTTATTTTTTGCACTAGAAACAAAAATAGAGCATAGAGTAAAAAAAATTGCAATAAGCGTTTATCGATTGGTTTGCGCAAAATGTATAGGGCTTACAAAATAGGGGGTAGTTTTATGGCATTTTTATTAATATTTTTTTTTACTACTAATGGCGGCGATCAGCGATTTTTTTCGTGACTGCGACATTATGGCGGAAAATTTGGACACATTTTTGGGACCATTGTCATTTTCACAGCGAAACGTGCTATAAAAATGCACTGATACTGTGAAAATTACAATTGCAGTTTAGAAGTTAACCACTAGGGGGTGCTGAAGGGGTTACGTGTGACATCATACGTGTTTCTAACTGTAGGGGGGCGGGGCTGGACGTGTGACATCAGTGATCGTCTTTCCCTATATCAGGGAACAGACGATCACTGACATTGCCACAATGAAGAACGGGGAAGGTGTGTTTACACACACCTCTCCCCGTTCTTCAGCTCCTGTGAACGATCGCGGGACACCGGCGCACTCGGGACCCCACGGCTGGGCTCTTAAAGAGGACGTACAGGTACGTGCTTGTGCCCAGCCGTGCCATTCTGCTGACATATATCAGCGTGAAGGGGTCCTTAAGTGGTAAAGGAAGACTGTTTGGACACTAAAATTGGACTCTGTCTTATAGGATTGGCATAACACAGATTTAATACATTTTTTGTTTTTCTAATTGTAGAGGCAGGGTTTGTTTGTACCAATGTACTCTACAAAACCACAGTTTATATTTACCAATATAGACAACTGTTAAAATTAATAAAAAACAAACAAACTCAGAATTAATTTGGTTTCCTATGTTGTTGTGCCCTGGATTAGTTTGACTATGTGCTTTCCCAGCCAAATCAAACATTTCTACAAATTAAAAACAACAGATTCAAACATGTCCTGAACATTTTGTCTGTTGGTAAAAAAACTTTTTCATACTGACAGTTCAGTATATCAGGATATGTTAATCTGAACCTTTAGCCTTTGGTAATAATTTTAACTTTTCTAAAACATTATGTGGAATACTTTTATTATAGATTCACACATTATTCATGCAATTTTTGTTTACATTTCTGATTGCAGTTAAAATCCCAACAAGAAGAACTTACATAGATCCAGACACATGTGAAGACCCTATGCAAGCTGTTCACCTTTTTGCAAAAGAATTGGACAACTCCAGCATAAAAATAGAAAGAATCCTTGGTACAGGTATGCTCAAATATGTAATAAACACTACATGCATGAATACCTATAACCTGCTCAAGAGGACCAAATAGCTGACTTGGTATTGTTGTTATTATTTGATGTTTGATACATAAATAATTGTTCTTGTGTTGGTATCAGGAAATTATAATTAAGTTTGCAGATGATTAAGGCCTCATGCACACTGGACATTTTCTAAACTCTCCTAGAATCCTCCCTCCGGGCAGCAGTGTTAGCGGAAAAAAAGCCTGACACATGTAAAAGTGTGTCATGCTTTTAGCAGTGTTTACCCCCATTTACCTGCGTAAATGTTAGGGTGTTAATTAATTTTTATTGGACATAAAAAATAATAATAAATAGCTCTAATGCACATTTGGACGAGTTTACATGTGTTTACAAGTGCCAAGTGCCAAATGCCAGATGCCCTTATGAGCAGCTGTAAAAACATCCAGTGTGCATGAGGCCTAAGTGGAGTGAGGTCTGCCATATTTGGTGCCATATTCTTGAGTTTGTTTAATTCTTAAGGCTGGTTTTCTTTCTCTAAAATCAAAACTCAAAATACATTTATATAGTTTTACCTACAATGATCTTACTTCTGATTACTGTATTTATTGGCGTATTTCACTCACGTTTTCACCCTGCAAATCAGTTGCAAATAGTGTGTGCATGTTTTACGACGATACCCTGCAAATCGGTTGCAAATAGCCGATACTGCAATTTGGGCTGTCTCAGAGAGAACGGAGAGGGGGCAGGACGAGCTCCATCCGATTACATACAGCGACAATCTCCTGTTTACACAGCGGCCTCTGTAAAAGGAAGTCCCATCTCTTGGGCTGGCATTGGACCAGTGTTCTGTCTATCATAGAAGCCAGTGCAGGAGATTCTCGTTGTATGTAATCTGATGGCGCTCATCCCGTCCCTCCCTGACATAGGCATTAATCAAGCTGCATTGATGCGCAATTGTGAGGCTACAGATGGGCATTGATTAAGATGCATTGATGGGCAATGGTGAGGCTGCAGATGGGCATTGATCAAGATGCATTGATGGGCAATGGTGAAGCTGCAGATGGGCATTGATCAAACTGCATTGATGGGCAATTGTGAAGTTGCAGATGGGCATTGATCAAGCTGCATTGATGGGCAATTGTGAAGCTGCAGATGGGCATTGATCAAGCTGCATTGATGGGCACTTTTGAGGCTGCAGATGGGCATTGATCAGGCTGCATTGATGGACAATGGCCCTTATTTTGCTTCAAAATTCTTTATTTAAAATGTAAGTTTTCTTCCTAAAACTTCCCTCTTAAAATTAAGGTGCGTGTTATACACCTGTGCGTGTTATATGCCAATAAATACAATACTTTTTTTTCTTGCTCTACAGCTTAATGACATCTCTTACCAGTAATGAATAAATCAAGGGGGGTTAAAAATAATAAGGGAAAGGCATTAAACAAGGGTGTGGGGTTGAAGGGGAGCAAAGCAATGGAATTAGAAAAATTAATCATCAAAAAAAAAAGTGAGACGTGAGCATGATCACAGTACATTTAGGCCGCGTACACACGGTCGGTCCAAACCGATGAAAACGGCCCGAAGTCCAGTTTCACCGGTCCAAACCGACCGTGTGTATGGCCCATCGGTCAGTTATCCTTCGGACAAAAATTATAGAACTTGCTTTAAAACCGATGGTTAGTACACAAAAGCATCGTTTCAAAACATGCGCATGCTCAGAATCAAGTCGACGCATGCTTGGAAGCATTGAACTTCGTTTTTTTCAGCATGTCGTGTGTTTTACGTCACCGCGTTCTGACCCGATCGGGTTTTGAACTGATGGTGTGTACGCACATTAGACCATCGGTCTGCTTCAGCGGTGAACCGATGAAAACGGTCCGTCGGACCATTCTCATTGGATGGATCGACCGTGTGTACGCGGCCTCAGGCTCTCTTCACACTAGTGCAATGCGAGAACCCTACAAATCCAGCGCAGGTTCCTGCATCGCACCTGAATCGCACACTGTTTCCCAATGAGATCTGCAAACCCCTGCTGGAGTCAATGTAAAGTTAATGACACCCCCAGATCGGTTCGCAGATCGCAGTGTGAACTGGTGCAGGAATCGGATCGCATATGTGTGAACACCCATGTGATTCGATTTCAGTGCGGACCAAAAAAAGGGTCCTGCACCATTTTGGTGCGAATGTGATTTCAGCCATACAGTCTGTATGGCTGAAATTGCATCGCACAGACATTGTATGTAATCTGCACAGCAATGTGGTGCAAATCACATGCACTGTCTGATATCGCACTAGTGTGAACTGGGCCATAGGGTGTGAAAAAGATAAAGACCACAATGTTGAGAAACTTTTTATTTGTAGGTTTTTATAAGCAAGTAATCTCTCCATGTGACACTGGTAATTTAAGTCTAGGATTGTATCTAGCATGCCAGAACTGTTTTAACACTCGGCTCTATTGACGTCAATGAGTTTGATGTCAATGAGTTTGGATTCGACTTTGTGAACTTTAGTCACGTTTGCCAAATCCTGCTCAAACCAAGCCTGGTAGGTTTGGCTCATCACTAGAGAAGGGGTTCTCCAGCATCTACCATGTGATGTCACCATTTTAAACTGAATTAACTAACATCTATGTATAGATATAAGAATCTATTCATTAAAGTGATATAAAAGGTATTTTTTTTTAAATAACAAACATGTTATATTTACCTGCCCTGTGAAATGGTTTTGCACAGAGCAGCCCCGATCTTCCTCTTCTCAAGTCCCCCGCTGGTGCTCCTAGTCCCTTCTCCAAGTAGCCTCATAGCAAGCTGCTTGCTATGGGGGCATTCAATCATGATCGCTCCCAGGCTCCATTTTTTGTCCAATGGAGACACAAACTGGTATTCTCCTCATTGGCTGTGAGTTGTTAACAGCAGTGGGATGTGCATGAGAGCAGCCGCTCACATGCACATCGCTGGATCGCGATCAGGCTCGGGTAAGTATTGGGGGAGCTGCAAACTGAAAGTTTTTTTACCTTGATGCATAGAATGCATCAGGGTAAAAAACCTTCAGCCATTAGATTTTGTATAGCACTGTAGTGGAATGCATAACATTTTGTTGTAACATTTCATGTTCTGCATTAATGATGGTTTATTGTTATTTAACCACTTGCCGCCCGCCATAGAGCAGAATGACGACGGCAAAGTAGTTGTGATATCCTGAACAGATGTCATTGATGTGATCAGGATATCACTGCCGGCGCTCTCCCGTGGGGGCATGCAGCACAGCGATCGGAGGTGCTGTGTGTCAGTCTGACGCACAGCAACTCCGATCTTGGTATGAAGCCTCTGACAGAGGCTTCTTACCACGTGATCAACTGTGACCAATCACAGCTGATCATCGTGTGAACCAGGAAGTGCCTGTAAACGGCTCGCCTTGGTTCATGCTGACAGGGAGAGCCGATTGGCAGCTCTCCCTGTCAGAGGGGGGGTCTGTGCTGATAATCAGCACATTCATTATCAGCACAGCCCCCATAAAAAGGTGCCAATCAGTGCCCAAGACCTGCCAGCCTGTCTATATAATAAATGTTAGCCAGTACCGATCAGTGCCCACAACAGTGCCCAAAAAGGTGCCAATCAGTGCCCAATCAGTATTGCCTGTCAGTGCCCCATCAAAGTGCCAATTAGTGCCACTCATTAATGACTGTCTGTAGCTCCTCATTGGTGCTGCCTATCCAGTGCTACCTATCAGTGCCCATTAGTGCCTATAAGTGCCATCAGTGCAGTCTACCAGTGCCGCCTATCAGTACCCATCAGTTTTTTTTTAATTGTCTGTTTTTTTCATTTATAGCGCAAAAAATGAAAACCGTAAAGGTGATCTAATACCACCAAAAGAAAGCTCTATTTATTGTGAAGAAAATCCTAAAAATGTAGTTTGAGTACAGTGTTGCATGACCGCGCAATTGTCATTCAAAGTGTGACAGTGCTGAAAGCTAAAAATTGTCCTGGGCAGGAAGTGGTTAAAAAAAACATATATTGTTATTATTGAAAGTCCACTCAAAAGACTAATGCCGCGTACACACTGTCGTTTTTTGGGATGAAGAAAAACGTAATTTTTTAGCATGAAAAAAAACAAAGTTTTCAAACTTCATTTTAAAAAAAGACGTTGCCTACACACCATCGTTTTTTCAAAATGCTCTAGCAAAGCGCGGTCACGTTCAGCATGTACGGCGGCACTCTGTTCCATTCAAGCTCGCGTCATAACTTGCTTCTGAGCATGCGCGGGTCTCAAAACGTTGTTTTAAACGTCGTTTTAGCCTACACACAGTAATTTTTTATGACACAAAAAACATCGTTTGGAAAAACGACATAAAAAATTGAAGCATGCTCGAATTTTTTTTTTGTCGTTTTTCAGAAGACATAAAACAACGTTTTCCCCACACACGGTCATTTTAAATGACGTTTTTAAAAATGTCGTTTTTTTTTCATCACAAAAAACGACCGTGTGTACGCGGCATTATATGTATCTGATCCCACATTTTTTGCTCAGTTTTTTGCAGAATAACAATAACAATTTGTAATCTCAGCAGAGAGCTGCAGATACACTTGGGCCCAGATTCACGTAGATGGGCGCAAAATTGTGCGGGCGTAACGTATTTCATTTACGTTACGCCGCCGCGTATGACGTCCAGCCCCATTCACGGACGACTTACGCAAACAACGTAAATGTTTTAATTTTCGACGCGGGACCGATGGCCATACTTAACATTGGCTGCGCCTCATAGACCCAGGGGCAACTTTACGCCGGGAAAAGCCTAACGTAAATGTCGTAACTTTACTGCGTCAGCCGCGCGTACGTTCGGGAATTCGCGTATCTAGCTAATTTGCATACTCGACGCGGAAATCGACAGAGAATCTGGGCCTTGGTGTATATGAGTCCTCTGGCACATAATGTCGGATTGTGCTTTTTTACAAATGCAGCTGAAGGAAAACAAATACATTCTAGTGCCCCCATTACTCCATTTTGGTCACATAGAGAGGGGCTGCTGCAATGTGCCAAAGAGGGTGTGAGACACAAATCCAAAAGAAAGCAGACGACAAGTGAGTCAAGAGGAGAAAGCTCCATTACAAAGGAGGCTGCATTGTGTAGAAAAATAAAGAAATATACCAACTCCACTTCAACTGCATTCACTGTTATCATGTGCAGTGGAGCAGAATTAGCGTAGAACAGACATTAGTTGCTAAAGCGACCATAATCTTGTACTAAACTAGACCAGTGCCATTAATTTAATGGTGTGGAGTTTAAATTAACTGCACCAGTAGAAAAAAAAGTGTTAAAGTGTAACTAAAGCATTTTCCCATCTCATTTAGCAGAAACTATATTTTTACAAAATAATTTTGATATATGTGCAATGTATCCATCAGTTACCTAACTATATTAGGCAAGTGCAATTACTGTATCACCTTTGTGGAATGACTGCTAAGCTAAAACTCATTACATCAAGAGGCTATGTTTGCAATCCATCTAAACAGACTGACAGGCCTGCATGGAGAGAGAGGAACAGTAAGGCCCCTTTTACCACCTGAAAAAATCATGCCCTGCAGTCTTCAGTGTGAAAGCCCAAAGGCTTTCACACTGAATTGGTGCGCTATAAAAGGACTGCTCCAAAAGTCCTGCTATCCGCATCTTTGGAGCGGTATAGGAGCGGGGTGTTTACCGCTCCTACACCGCTCCTTCCCATTGAAGTCTGACTGACTTTTTCTATAGGAAATTCCGACCGTGTGTATGCCCCATCTGAGAAAATCCATCGGAAATTCTGATGAATTCCATTGTAGTTTAAATATAGAACGCTCTATTTTACTCCAATGGAATTCCGTCGGAATTCCGATGTGCTTTTGGTCAGGCAAAAAGCCAGATCGTGTGTACAAGGCATAACTGCGAAGCAACAATAAACAAGTTTTATATAAAATAAGCAAACAAGGCTGTCCCTATGTACAAATATAATTCATAATTAAAATACAAGCAGAAACATTTTATGAAAAAAATTAACACAGTGATAAGATTTTTATAAACTAAGGCCCAGATTCTCGTAGATGGGCGTAATACTGCGGCGGCGTAACGTATCTCATTTACGTTACGCCGCCGCACGTTTTACGGGCAAGTGCTTGATTCACAAAGCACTTGCCTGTAAAGTTGCGGCGGCGTAGCGTAAATCCCCCGGCGCAAGCCCGCCTAATTCAAATTATCCAGGTAGGGGGCGTAGATCATTTAAATTAGGCGCGTTCCCACGCCGAACGTACTGCGCATGCGCCGTCCCTAAAATTTCCCGACGTGCATTGCGCGAAATGACGTTGCAAGGACGTCACTGGTTTCGACGTGAACGTAAATGGCGTCCAGCCCCATTAACGGACGACTTACTCAAACAACGTAAATTTTTAAATTTCGACACGGGAACGACGGCCATACTTAACATTGGTTGCCCCTAATATAGCAGGGGCAACTTTACGCGTCGCAAACCTAACGTAAACGTCGTATCTTCACTGCGTCAACCGCGCGTACGTTCGGGAATTTGCGTATTTTGCTAATTTGCATACTCAATCGGGAAAACGAAGGAGGCGACACCTAGCGGCGAAAAAAAAATGTAATTTAAGATCCGACAGCGTAAGAGCCTTACGCCTGTCAGATCTAATGGTTATCTATGCGAAACTGATTCTAAGAATCAGTCGCATAGATACGACGGGCCAGATTAGGACTTACGACGGCGCACATGGCGTTGCGCCGTCGTAAGCCCTTTCAGAATCTGGGCCTAAGTTTGTGACATGGTTTTTAACATGGATGCAGGCTGAAGCAATGATGTCCTTAAAACAATGTTATTATTATGACAACTCAAACAGCCTGAGCCAGTACTAAATCCAAAGTTTTGACTACCTGGGTTTGCATGGGGGCAGATTTTAAAGTAACTCTCCTCACAATACAAGCCAGGTAACAAAGCATTTGGTTACAGTACTGGTTTTAAATTGTATGACCTACCTTGAGAATAAGGCCTACACCCATTTAAAGAACACCGTTGCACAATGTATATGGTGTCAGAAGTGGAATAATGAAAAAGTTAAAAGTTCTGAAAATGTTCAGAGCTCAATGCACCTCTATTGCATGCATTAGAAGAAATCACTAAACCATGGTTAACGTTATGGCCCCGTTCACACTTTTACATTTCAGTTCATGTGTTGTAAAGAAAAACAACAGATGTGTCATAAAAATCAATGTCATTTAAAAAGTCTGTTCCGTTCTATGCGGTGCATTTTAGGGCCGCTTGAAAAATGAGGCATGTCTGTTTTTCCATGTAGTTTCTATGATGCCCCATAGAATAAGGATAATTCAAGTACAATAAAACAAATGTTAAAAAAATACTAAAAGGCGGACAACAGCCAACACAGATAAATGTGAATCTGACCTAAAGGCTTATTTACACCAGGTGAATTAAGCTGTGTTGATCTGCATTATTTAATGCAAGAATAGGGATGAGCCGAACACCCCCCTGTTCGGTTCGCACCAGAACTTGCGAACACATCAAATGTTCGTGTTTTTTTTGGGGAGCTGTGATTTTAATAATGCTAAAAGTGAAACAATAAAAGTGAAATATTACTTTAAATTCCGTACCTAGGGGGGGGGGTGTAAAGTTAGCATGTGAAAAGCGCATGTTTCCAGTACATAGAACTGTCCCTGCACAAAGTGTCATTTCTGAAAGGAAAAAAGACAGCAAATGACGCGGCTGAAGCTGTGACATTTCTTATATAGGGGATGCCCCCTCTGACACACCCTCTGCTACGTCACTGGGGAAGCCCAGTCTTCCCCCTTGCGTCAGAGGGAGTGGGGTCACAGCTTCAGCCACGTCATTCGCTGGGCTGTGTCCAGCGGAGAGAGGAGGTTGGCGTGGCTGCGCTCTGGATGGATGGATCTTCTCATCGCTGGACCGGAGATCACCCGTCGCTTGATACAGACAACGTTGGAGCAGGGAGCTGGGACCGAGTAGATTACCACGGCTGGATTTTTTTTCTATTAATAAAGGACTTTTTCTACGGTGTGTGTGTGTTTTTTCCAACTATTTACACTTCCTTCGTGAAATGGTAGGGGTACAATGTACCCCATTACCAATTCACATAGTGGGGGGCCAGGATCTGGGGGTCCCCTTTGTTAAAGGGGTCTTCCAGATTCTGATAATCCCCCCGCCCGCAGACCCCCACAACCACCGGGCAATTGTTGTGGGGATGAGGCCCTTGTCCCCATCAACATGGGGACATCCTCCCCATGTTGAGGGCATGTGGCCTGGTACGGTTCAGGAGGGGGGGGGGGGCGCTTTCTCGTCCCACCTCTGCCAGGTTGCGTGCTCGGATAAGGGTCTGGTATGGATTTTTGAGGGGAACCCCATGCCATTTTTTTTGGGGTTTCCCTTAATATTCATACCAGACCCAAATGGCCTCTTTTCTGCGGCCGGCCAGGTTAACGTGCTCGGATAAGGGGTCTGGTGTGAATTTTTGGGGGAACTCCACGCCATTTTTTTTTTAATTTGGGGTGGAGTTCCCCTTAAAATCCACACCAGACCTGAAGGGTCTGGAATGGATATTTGGGGGGAACCCCACGTCATTTTTTTTTAAATTGACGGCGGGTTTCCCCTTAATATCCATTCCAAACCTGAAGGGCCTGGTAATGGAATTTGGGGGGACCCCCACGCAATTTTTTTTTTTAGGAATGTATTCTCTCTGAATTATGAGAGCCGACAATTCATTATAGCCGCAAGTCAGTTTTAAATGTCTTTTTTTTCTTTCAGAAATGACACTTTGTGCAGGGATAGTTCTATGTACGGGAAACATGCGCTTTTTCACATGCTAACTTTACACCCCCACTAGGTACGAAATTTAAAGTAATATTTCACTTTTATTGTTTCACTTTTAGCATTATTAAATTCACTGCTCCCGAAAAAGCTGCAGTTTTTAAAACTTTTTTTGCATTGATACGTGTCCCCTGGGACAGGACCCAGGTCCCCAAACACTTTTTATGACAATAAATTGCATATTAGCCTTTAAAATTAGCACTTTAGATTTCTTCTATAGACTTTAACAGGGTGTTCCGCGGCTTTTCGAATTTGCCGCGGACACCCCTATTTGTTTTTTATTGTTCGCCGAACAAGCAAACAGGCAATGTTCGAGTTCGAACATGAGTTTGACTCGAACTTGAAGCTCATCCCAATGCAAGAATAATAAAAGGAAATTGAGAAAACAATTGTTTTCTATGTGCTCTGTTCACACCATACAAATGTGTTGGTGTGCATTGCATAAAAATGGAGCATGTATGAATTTGTATGAAACACAATGTAAGTAAATGCGCATCACAATGTAATGTAATGCACATAGTTGAATAAAATGCTCTATTGTTAACTTTAAAAAAAGTTAAAATGTTCGAAAAAAACATAAATACTGTGATGCATTGCTACAATGCATTGCAGTGCAGTTACATTATTCACACCAGGACGTGCACATTATACACACCATATTGCACACTGGTTTTGGTGAATGGACCCTAAAAAAGTAATTTCTACGCTAATATTGGGTATTTTACTTATTTCTGTTTATAATTTATATTGTTAAATAAATTACTTAAAAATTAAATGAAGCTACTCTCTCTGTTTTTGACTTTGCTAAGATGGAAGATGTTCATACACTTTGTATAGTGGCATCAAGTTTGCATCATTGAGTTTGGATTGAATTGAATATTTTCAGGAATTAATATAATGGTTATTACGTGTGAGCGTGTCCCATAGAAGATTTTTTTCATAAAGTTGCAGCTATGCATGCTTACTGTACTTAACCTGAAACCATACATAGAAGGAGATTGATAGCTTGATATAACACCACGCTTTGGCAGCTGGATGCTTGATATACTGCTTGATATACTGCCAAGAGCTTCATGGGCATGTTTACACTGGATCAAGTATACTTCATGTTATAATGACTCCTTGGACATTTTCAGCATCTGTGGATTATACCATGATGATTTTACACCTCTATACCCAGGAATTCAAGGGATGACACATGAATGTTAATGAATGCCAAATAATGTCCCTTTATGTGGGTTGTTTCTTGACAGGAGTAATCCATACTTGTCCATACTTTAGAATGAAAAATTAGAGTGCATAATATTGAAGATATATCATTGTTTATTATTCATTCCCTTCACATAATCCATATATTTAACATTTATATACAGTATCTTACAAAAGTGAGTACACCCCCACATTTTTGTAAATAATTTATTATATCTTTTGATGTGACAACACTGAAGAAATGACACTTTGCTACAATGTAAAGTAGTGAGTGTACACCTTGTATAACAGTGTACATTTGCTGTCCCCTCAAAATAACTGGCAACAAAAGTTAGTGCACCCCTAAGTGAAAATGTCCAAATTGAGCCCAAAGTCTCAATATTTTGGGTGGCCACCATTATGTTTCAGCACTGTCTTAACCCTTGTGGACATGGAGTTCACCAGAGCTTGGAACTGGAGTCCTCTTCCACTCCTCTATGACGACATCACAAAGCGGGTGGATGTTAGAGACCTTGCGCTCCTACACCTTCCATTTAAAGATGCCCCACAGATGCTCAATAGGGTTTAGGTCTGGAGACATGCTCGGCCAGTCCATCACTTTTACTCTCAGCTTCTTTAGAAAGGCAGTGGTCATCTTTGAGGTGTGTTTGGGGTCGTTATGTTGGAATGCTGCCCTGTGGCCCAGTCTCCGAAGGGAGGGGATCATGCACTGCTTCAGTATGTCACAGTAGATGTTGGCATTCATGGTTCCCTCAATGAACTGTAGCTCCCCAGTGCCGGCAGCACCCAGTGCAGACAGCAGCCCTGGACCATGTCACTCCCACCACCATGCTTGACTGTAGGCAAAACACACCTGTCTTTGTACACCTCACATGTTTGCCGCCACACACATTTGACGCCATCTGAACCAAAAAAGTTTATCAGTCACAGGACATGGTTCCAGTAATCCATGTCCTTAGTCTGCCTGTCTTCATAAAACTGTTTGCGGGCTTTCTTGTGCATCATCTTTAGAAGAGGCTTCTGGGGCGACAGCCATGCTGACCAATTTGAGACATTTGGTCTGGGCACTGACAGGCTGACCCCCACCCTTTAACCTCTGCAGCAATGCTGGCAGCACTCATACGTCTATTTCCTAAAGACAACCTCTGGATATGACGCTAAGCATGTGCACTCAATTTCTTTGGTCGACCATGGCGAGGCCTGTTCTGAGTGGAACCTGTTCTGTTAAGCCACTGTATGATCTTTGCCATCATGCTGAAGCTCAGTTTCAGGGTCTTGGCAATTTTCTTATAGCCTAGGCCATCTTTATGTAAAGCAGGGGTGCCCAACCTTTTGAAGGCCGAGGGCCACTGAAGCGATTTAGTAACCAGTTGTGGGCCACAATGAGCAGAGTGGGCAGGTCTGTGTCCAGTCCTGCATATGCAAAACAGACATGGTTCAATCTACTCTATGGGCCCTCTGATCCAATCAGGTGGAAGGGGAGGGATCCACTTCTGTTTTTTTTTTAACAGATCGGATTGGATGTAGGCAGGTGTATACGGACAAAAGTGTTTACATCTGCCGCTCCACAGAGGTGAATGGAGGGTCCGATTGGGTTGGACCGATCGTGTGAAAGGGGCCTAAGGCTGCTTTTACACTGATAGTCTGTGGTCTTCCCACAATGTGGGTGTGGCGGTTAGCTGCACTTTGCCATAGACGTCGGTTATATCCTGCATGTGTGGTGCACTTTCTGAAAAGCCACTTGCTTCCTCTACCGCTGACTTTATTCACAACACTGATGCTCTGGGATGGCAGGTCGGCAATCTGGGCTTGCCAACCAGCCATCCCAGAGCAGGAGGTCGCGGGCCACCTCAGAGGGCTCCGCGGGCCACATATGTCCCCCGGGCCACTGGTTGGGCACCCCTGATGTAAAGCAACAATTCTTTTTTTTCAGATCCTCAGGGAGTTCTTTGCCATGAGGTGCCATGTTGAACTTCCAGTGACCAGTATGAGGCAGTGAGAGCAATAACACCAAATTTAACACACCTTCTCCCCAGTCACACCTCAGACCTTGTAACACTAATGAGTCACATGACACCAGGGAGGAAAAATGTCTAATTGGGCCCAATTTGGATATTTTCACTTAGGGGTGTACTCACTTTTATTGCCAGCAGTTTAGACAATAATGGTTGTGTGAGTTATTTTGAGGGGACAGCAAATTTACACAAGCTGTACACTCACTACTTTACATTGTAGCAAAGTGTTATTTCTTCAGTGTTGTCACATTAAAATATTTACAAAAATGTGAGGGGTGTACTCACTTTTGTGAGATACTGTAGATCATATTTGCCAGATTGGACTAATATAGTATTTGGCTAATAAAGATTCAGAATACAGGGCCCTGCTACGGTACTGTTTTAACTGAGTTTTTGAGGGGATTTGGCAATATAGTAGGGCGTTTAAGAAAAACTGGGGAGTGCAAAATCTGGTGAAGCTTCCAGGTTTTAGTGTCAAGCTATAGTTAGAAGCTGATTAGCTACCATGCACAACTTCACCAGATTCTGAGTGCTTCAGTTTAAGTCAATCTCCCCCAGTGTGTATACGTATTTTAGAATACGAATGTATAACTATTTTTACATTTATCTTTTCTTTTTAGTCTCTTGTTAATATTGGTGGATTAACCTTGATCTAAGTCCTATTTACCCTGTTCTCTTGTTTGTTTTGGACATACATTTTAAAGCTAAAGCATGAGCAGAAATTTTAAATCAATGCTATTAAAGTTAACTCCTACATTTAACAAATATGGTCTTCTTTTTGCAATTAAAGAAGCGGCCACTGGTCTATTCTTTGCTAAATGCAGAATTTCCAGTGGTGGGTGTCCTAATATCTTATATGTAAGACTGGTGGCCCCTGAGCCATCATAGTTTCTTTTTAACAGTGGAGGCATCATTACGTCACCACTCACTGTTTTGGGAGGAACGGCACATCTCTTGTCAAATTAGAATGACAGGGGAAGAAACTCCCTGTCCTGACATTGATAAAATAACACCATAATTGGCAGGCTTTGAGACTCCTGGTTTGTACAAACCATTCATGCCTGCCAAAGTCTCTTCCACACTGATGTCCATTAAAGAAAAAAATTCACTTTGAATGAGGGGACTTATAGTTTGATATAACAGTGCTGAATAGGAAATGAAAGGGACAGCTCTAAACCTCCCCCCCTCCCCAATACACACTGAGGTCCCACTCCTGGTCAGCTTTTTATGAACAGTAGTATTTCAAGTTTTGCTTGATATAATACGGTAATGTAAGGAGACCACTGTAAGCATTAATGGGTTGCTATTTGTAAATTCATTTGAACATTGGGAGAGTTCTAATTTCTTGGTGTTATCAGTAAGAAATGTGGCCATAAGGAGGTCCTACATTATTATAAAGACAAACATGTCACCCAGCTGTTATTTAAGCCTCTGATCTTATATTTTTGAGGTCTTTGGTACGAGAAAATCATTTAGCATTTAAGCTGATTAAAGGTTTGAAAAATTGTCATGGAACAGATATCCCACAGTTTTTTTAAATCATTAGAATTAATCATTAGAATCAATATCATTTATTAATTAAAATAAATTATTGTTTCTGTAAAGTTTAAAGTGGGACATTTTTTTTATTGGCTTTATATGGAGGGGGGTAGTAAATGCAAGGTTCCTTTTAAAGAACAATATTATCAAATTTTACTAGGTAATGGCAAGCAGCATGCATTTCAGACAATTAAGATAAAATGTAAAATGGGTTTTTCTGTGTGTTAGTACCAGGTCGATATTCTCAGGAATGCCCCCTGCCAGGAGGTGAGCAAGCTGGGGTCCAGGAGCAAATATAGCAGGTAGCTTCTCTGTATACAAAAATGTATAAGAAAGAACCGAGACGGCCGCACTCAAAATAAAAATGTGTTCCTTTTAATAAAAACTGGTCACAACATGGATGTCACAGCAAAAAATCAGGAAAAAGGGCTAAAGCGTTGCACACTCTCATACAGTGCTTATTCATGCTATGAATAAGCACTGTATGAGAGTGTGAAACGCGTTAGCCCTTTTTCCTGATTTTTTGCTGTGACATCCATGTTGTGACCAGTTTTTATTAAAAGGAACAAATTTTTATTTTTGGAGTGAGGCCGTCCCGGGTTCTTTCTTATACATTTTTGCATACTATTGCAGTGCCTGCACCCAAGTGTTTGTACTCCACTTTTCTGTTCTCTGGGACCTCTGAGCGGTAAAGTTTCTTTCTAGCTTCTCTGTATAGTAAACAAGCCAAAGGTCGGTAACAAGTGTTTTCAGGTTGAGATCAAGCTGAAGCATAGTCGAGGAACAAGGCAAAGGTTGGTAACAAGAGGTTGCAATCAAGCAGAAGCGTGGTCGGGGAACAAGGCAACGGATGGTAATGAGTGGTAGTGAAGATACAGATGACAGCAAGATTTTGGCTGGAGAAAGCACAACAATCTGGCAAGCAAGGCCTTCAAAGGCATTGTTTAAATAGACATAGAAAGAGCAAAGGGCTCAAGGTTATATAAAAAAAAAAAAAAATTGACTAACACATACTTTACAACAGCCCTACACGCGACCAATGACTTGACAAAATCGAAGGGGGTGTCCATCTTAATAAGCAAAAATGCACCCTTCCAATTGACTGACAGGTTGACCGACCCCGAAGGCCGATACATATTTCTCAAGGGTAGCTATGCTGGCTCTCCAGTTACGCTGGCAAATGTCTACTTCCCCAATTCAGCACATGCAAATTTCTGCCAACGTATGATTCGGGCCTTATCAGGCTTTACGTCCGGTTGTCTGATGCTAGGGGGAGACTTTAACGTCCCACTGAACCCCCTGGTGGACACCTCGACGGGTAAGACGTGCATATCCTACAAAATCCTTAAAATAATTAAGACACTTCTGCAGTCCCTGCAACTGGTGGATACATGGAGATTTCTCCACCCATCAGAGAGGGACTTCACGTTCCACTCCGCCCCCCACAATAGATATTCCCGTATCGACCACTTGTACATATCGCAAAGAGATCTACCTAGGTTGACTGGGGCCAAAATAGGTCTACAGACCATATCAGACCATTCACCTACGTCCTTAACGATAGTGGAGTCCTCTCCCACGGCCCATTCAGCCTCCTGGAGACTAAACGCATCGCTCTTGACGGATCCAACACTGCTACCCCAAATAACCGATAGTTTAGTGAATTTCTTCAAGCAGAATGAGTCTGAGGAGGCTGACCCCATGATGGTCTGGGGTGCTCATAAATGTACACTCAGGGGTGACATACGTATGGGGGCCAGGTGTAAGAGACTACAGGAGGCTGAAGTCACCACACTCTTGAGCACAATCTCCCTGCTGGAGACCAAACACAAACAGTCCTTGTCTGTACAAACAGCTGCAGAGCTTCTGGAAGCCAGGAAGAAGCTACAAAATGCCCTTGCTACTAAGACAAAACGTTTCCTATTCTTTAAGAAAAAAATATATTATGAGGCGGGAGACAAATCTGGTAAACTGTTGGCGAGGGCCCTGCGTGACCCCCATTCCTCCACCCACATTTCTGGAATCAGGAATGAATCAGGCTTACTGGACGTTAAAACGGAAGACATTGCGGCACATTTCCATAAATACTACTCTACACTTTACAACCTACCGTTGCAACACAGACCGCCTGGGTTGGAGGGATCTAGGAATCAGGCCATCCTGGACTATTTGAGTCAGAGTGGCCTACCCAAATTGCCGGCTGAGGCCATCTCTGCCCTGGACGAACAGATTTCGCTACAGGAAATTCATTGTGCCATTAAGGCCTTGAAACCCGGAAAAAGTCCGGGGCCGGATGGCTTCAGTTCAATTTACTACAATACATTTGGTGACATATTGGCAGGTCCCTTGCAGAAAGCCTTCAACTCATTGACGAACCCTAGACCCCTTTCGCGCTGCACACATCACGGTTATCCCGAAAGCAGATAAGGACCCAGAAGCCTGTGCGAGCTATAGGCCTATCTCCCTCCTGAACATAGACCTGAAACTGCTGGCGAAAATACTGGCCAACAGGTTGAGGCCACTTTTGACTGGGGTGATTGGTCCGGAGCAGGCGGGTTTTGTACCAGGGAGGGAGGCAAAGGACAATATCATTAAAGCCCTCTTACTCATGCAGGCAGCGCGTACCCAACAAGTCGAGAGCCTTCTCCTCTCCACAGACGCGGAGAAGGCTTTCGACAGAGTGTCGTGGGACTTCATGTTCGCGACTTGCACTCACATAGGTCTTAGCTCACGTATGATGGCGTGGATCACTTCGTTATACCACCACCCTTCTGCTAGGGTCAAAATTAACGGGTCGCTGTCCGACGTAATAGAAATTCAAAACGGGACACGCCAGGGGTGCCCCCTCTCCCCTCTATTGTTTATCCTTTCCCTAGAACCGTTCATCCGTACGGTTAATAAAGACAACTCAATACAGGGGATTTCGGTTCGCGATAGGATGTACAAAACGGCGGTATATGCGGATGACCTCTTATTTTTTGTGACAGGCCCGCATGTTACTATCCCAAATCTTCTGAAGGCATTCAGCCACTATGGCTACCTCACAAATCTCAAGATAAACCTAACCAAATCAGAAGCAATGAATCTCACACTACCTGCCCCGACCCTCACCAGGACACAATCTAACTGTCCGTTTAGATGGGAAAGTAAGGCCATGAAGTACCTGGGAATTTGGTTGACCCCGTCCCTGACATCACTTTATGATGCTAACTTCGCGCCATTACTGCGTAGAATTGAGGACAATCTGAAACTCTGGAATGCGGGATATTTCTCCTGGTTCGGGAGAGCTGCCATCATCAAGATGGTGATGCTGCCCAGACTCTTGTATCTGTTGAGAGCCCTACCCATAGTCCTGCCTAATAAGTTTTTTAAAAAGCTCCAAACCGTGCTTCTGGCTTTTCTCTGGTCTCACAAGCGGGCAAGGATTACATTTGCTCTCTTGACCAGACCAAAGGAGGATGGAAGAATGGGGCTTCCTGATTTCAGGAGATACTATATAGCAGCACATGTAACGAGGGTCGTAGATTGGCATTGCAACAGAGAGATGAAGGACTGGGTGACCCTGGAGGAGGACCTAGGTCCCTTCCCACTCCTTTTCTCCCCCTGGAACCCAGGTCTGAGAAAACCGCACTTACTGCTTCATCAACCCCTACAGGCAAATACCCTGACAGTTTTTGCCTTGGGGACCAAATGTTCCACTGTCTCCTCAGTGAAGGGCCCTCTAACGCCGCTTTCAGATAACCCAGACTTTCAGCCGGGACTCGGATCACGGACACTACGTCACCCATCCTCCAATAAGACACTTACAGCCGGAGAATGCTTCCGGGGGGGAACATTTGTGGAATATCTGACGCATAAACAAGTCCTTGACCGCCCCTCCCTACAGTTCTGGATGTACCTACAAGTACGTAGCTATACAGGTGACAAAGTGAACAAACAACACTTTACCAGACAGCTGACTGACCTAGAAGAGGTCTGTAACAAAGGTGATCTCCTGCAGAGAACGACATCTGTCATTTATAAGTGGTTACAAGTATCCTCTACCTCAACAGAAGATAGATTCCAAAAGGGCTGGTCCAAAGCTCATGGAAAGACCATCTCAGAGAGACAATGGCGGAGCGCCTGTGTTCTGGCACACAAGTGCTCTATCAGCACAAAAATACAGGAAACGTCCTATAAGTTGCTCACAAATTGGTATGTCACGCCGGCTAAATTGAGTTCCTGGTATGCTCAGACGTCTGATAAATGTTGGAGGTGTGGAGAGGAAGTGGGCACGTTGTTACACATTTGGTGGCAATGTCCTTGCCTAGCCAGCTTCTGGCAACAGGTCAAGGACCTAATTAAACAAATCACGGAGACCAGCCTGACACTGGACGCCGCATGCTGCCTGCTCCACATCTCCTCCTTCTCATTAAAGAGATATAAGAACTCCCTGACGAAGCACATGTTAAACGCAGCAAAGGCCCTGATTCCAATCTTCTGGAAGACCACCAGGGTCTCCACGGTCACACAGTGGCTAGAAAAGATCTCTGAGATCCGCGAGATGGAAGATACTCTTGCACAGGCCTCAGACAACGTGGATAAGTTCCACGAGACATGGTCACCCTGGTTTGAGTTCCATTTTTCTAAGGCTTATGAGACACTTATGGGCACTGGCTGAATAATTGATGTATCACTGACCAATTGTTAGGGTTTGGTACTGAGATAGTACACTGGCTTAGCCAATTTCTGCGCTACACCCTTCCTCTTTCCCCTACTTCTTCTTTCAT
Source organism: Rana temporaria (assembly GCF_905171775.1). Lineage (NCBI taxonomy): Eukaryota > Metazoa > Chordata > Amphibia > Anura > Ranidae > Rana > Rana temporaria. The sequence continues at coordinate 292,065,015 of NC_053490.1, forward strand.
CTCTGGACCCGCTCTCCCACCCCCCCTCCTCCCCCTGCCCTGCCTTTTCTAATTGGCAGGAATGTTTAGCTTCACACTATGGTATGGTAGTGGAAAGTACACACAAAAGCGTTAGACGATTCAGCAGAAATATAATGTCAGATGATTCTGCGAAGAAAAGGTTGAACTTCTGGTTTACACAAGATGTTATATGATCACAATTACAGTAGAGCAGACTCTACATTGAGACTATTTCAGTCTGGCTCCAAGTTGTGCCGCGTAACGTGAGCCTTATTGCTACTCGCTGTAATAGTTTTGGTTGTCAACCTTGGATGTATAAGACCTCTGTGTATGATTGTCATTATTATGCTGTACTGTTTTGTTTGTACCTTTTATATTTTGTTCTTGACTGGAACATTAATAAACTTTGGAATGTAAAAAAAATAAAAAACAAGACAAAAGGCAAGGTTGTCTGAGGAATCAGAGAGGGAGCTGTCCAGCAACTTAGCAAGAAGAGACACCGCCAGACACAACAGAGGTCACAGGTTTGATCCAAGGTCCTGGAATATTATAATAATCTACTGTGATTAAGGTCCATGTGTCTCTAAGTAAAAATACTTGTTCAGAGCTTTTTCCAAGATCGCTTTTATGCTAGATCCATTTTGTCTTCTTCATCACGATTTTCATTGACCACAAGGTCTTTTTTAAAGGCTTGAAGAAAGACATGTCTGAATAAATACTTTACTCAAATTTGACAGAAGAAAAACATAAGCCAATTCTCTTGGTATACCACTCTGAATACATAACTCCTCTGGAAGAGGGTGATTCACTCCTGAGGATGTCTGACGTTCAGTAGTGTAGACAATTTGCTGTCTTTTTTCAGTTTATATTCTCATTTACCTGAAGCTAGGATAGCATTAAACGATGCTGCTGATCTCTCTGTGAGACATCACAAGCTAACATCTGTTCTGAGAGGCTTTGCAGAAAACTGTCTGGAAATATGCTAAGTTACTAAATGATTTATTGATTTTCATCCGCTTTGCTGCTGAAAACTTTAAAGCAAATTAATTCTATTCTTACAACCCTGAAGCTTTAATCACTTGAGCACGCCTAAACTTCAAGCTCCGTTCTTCAGGCTTCTTTTTTTATAAGGATAGGTTCATTGTAAGGTTAAGGATTTTTTTTAATGACATATAGCAAAAATTTGAAGACTTTAACCTCTTCAATGCCCTAGTATAGCTACTACTAAAGATATTTTAAAACCCCAGTCATCCATAAGTTTTTTTTGATTCTCTGCACAGTAAATGTTATTTTCTTTTACAACTGTAAAGGTATATTTTATGTATGTGAATACAGTGCCTTGTAAAAGTATTTACCCCCTTGGCATTTTTCGTGTTTTGTTGCCTCACAATCAGGAATTAACGTGAATTGTTTGAGGATTTGCATAATTTAATTTACAGAACATGCCCACAACTTTGAAGATTTTTATTTATTTTTATTGTGAAGCAAATGATTAGGACAAAATAAAAGAAAAAGTCAATGTGCTTAACTATTCACCCCCTAAAGTCAATACTTTGTAGAGCCACCTTTTGCGGCTATCACAGCTCCAAATCGCTTTGGATAAGTCTCTATGAGCTTGCCACATCTTACCACTGGGATTTTTGCCCATTCCTCCTTGCAAAACTGCTCCAGCTCCTTCAAGTTGGATGGTTTGCACTTGTGAACAGAAATCTTTAAGTTTCTATTGGATTGAGTTCTGGGCTTTGCCTAGGCCATTCCAACACATTTACATGTTCCCCCCGTAAACCACTCAAGTGTTGCTATAGCAGTGTGTTTGAGGTCATTGTTCTGCTGGAAGGTGAACCTATGTCCTAGCCCCAAATCACACACAGAATGGTACAGGTTTTGCTCAAGAATATCCCTGTATTTAGCACCATCCATCTTTCCCTCAACTCTGATCAGTTTCCCAGGCCTGACTGCTGAAAAACATCCCCACAACATGATTCTGACACCACCATGTTTCACTGTGGATGGATGGTGTTCTTTGGGTGATGTGATGTGTTGGGTTTGCACCAGACACAGCGTTTTCTTTGATGGCCAAAAAGTTACATTTTACTCTCATTAGACCAGAGCACCTTCCTCCATACATTTTGGGAGTTTCCCACATGCCTTTTTGCAAACTCAAAGCGTGCCATTTTGTTTTTTTTGCTGAAAGTAATGGCTTTCTTTTAGGCCACTCTGCCATAAAGCCCAACTCTATGGAGCGTACGACTTATTGTCGTCCTATGTACAGATACTCCAGTCTCTGCCGTGGAACTCTACAGCTCCTCCAGGGTTACCTTAGGTCTCTGTGCTACCTTTCTGATGAATGCCCTCCTTGCCCGGTCCGTGAGTTTTGGTGTGTGGCCGTCTCTTGCAGGTTTGCTGTTGTGCCATGTTCTTTCCATTTGGTTATGATAGATTTGATGGTGCTCCTAGGGATCATCAAAGATTTGGATATTTTTTTTATAACCTAACCCTGACTTGTACTTCTCAACAGCATTGTCCCTTACTTGTTTGGAGAGTTCCTTGGTTTTCATGGCAGTGTTTGGTTAGTGGTGCCTTTTGCTTAAGTGTTGCAGCCTCTGGGGCCTTTCAAAAGGGTGTGTATATGTAATGACAGATCATGTAACAGATTAGATTAGATTGCACACAGGTGGACATCATTTCACTAATTATGTGACTTCTGAAGGTAAATGGTTATACCAGAGATTTTTATGGGCTTCATAACAAAGGGGGTAAATACATACGTACGTGCCAATTATCAGTTTTATATTTCTGAAAAGGTTGTGTATATATTTTTCTAATTTTACTTCACCAACTTAGCCTATTGTGTTCTCATCCATCATATATAGTTCAGATAAAAAAATGCATTGAACTAAAGGCTGTAATGTAACAAAATAGGTAAAAAGCCAGGGGGTGAATACTTTTGCAGGGCACTGTATATTGTCATTTTAGTGTTTCTGAGATAAACATATTAAATACATTAGATTGATGTAAATAATCATACTAGCTTTTGTTCTTGCTTTAAAAACCTTGCTTCTCTGTTTACTTTGGGCAAAGACCTAGGAGCTGCTTTCTACTTTGATTTGCTATATAGTAATTGTACTTTACTGATCTTTCTCACAATTAAAGTGGAAGTTTAGTCAGAAAATTTAGTCCATGTTCACACCATCAGCAGTAATCTCTTCTATGAGCAAGGAAACAAAATCCGCAAATACATGACTGGAGCCTAACCTACTGAGAATGCTGCCAGTAGAATTTATTAGAGAAACTGCAGGAACTAAAAACTGCACTACTACAGCAATTTCAAATCTGTTTAGGTGTTATCATAAAAATGTTTTTGTGTATTGATACCCTGTACACAAACCCAACAGCCAGAGTATGGGTTACCTGCCATCTACTGTACACCTTCCCTATAGGCAATGGCAGCAGGCAGAGGTGTCTCTTCATCATTACATGTTCTTAAGAATGGTACAACAGGACCCTGATAATTATGGCATTTGAATGCCAACTAAAGAATTTAAAACCTCTGCTTATGCAGATGATTTGTTATTTTCACTCACCCAGCCCCTGATTTCCATTCCCAACATGCTCAAAGTGTTTGAAGAATTACATTATATTCCTAATTTCAAAAGCAATTACTCAAAATAATTTGCTTTGAACATCTCCATGCCCCCCCAATGTGGTAACTCGATGCAATCTTGGGATTTATTTTCCTACTGCCCTGACAGACCTAAATTCACAAATTTCTTTCACATTCACTCATCCCTCAGCTCAGATTTAAAGGACAGAGATAAAATGCAGTTATCATAGTTTGCCAGAGTGGCCATCATAAAAATTAACATCTTGCCAAGGCTACTATATATTTTCCAAACTATTCCTATACTACTTATTCGCCACATTTTCATTTCCCTTTGGCAAAGGCTCTGCATCTTCCTCTGGAATAATAAGAACTTCAAAACAGTAAAGATACGCTAATGCCACGTACATACGACCGGTTTTCCCATCGGATAAAAAAACGTTAGTTCTCCGGACGGAATTATGGCCAAGCTTGTCTTGCGTACACACGGTCAGACCGAATTCCGCCTGTCCAAAGCGCAGTGACGTACAACGCGTACAACGGTACTATAAAGGGGAAGTTCAATTCCAACGGTGCCAGCCTTTGGGCTGATTTTGCTGATCCTTGTGTTAGTAAAAGTTTGGTAAGAGACGATTCGCATTTTTCAGCCTTTAACTTTTCAGTCTGTTACAGTGTGACGAATGTGCTATCTCCATTACGAATGCTAGTATACCAGAACGAGTGCTCCTGTCTCATACTTGATTCCGAGTATGCGTGTCTTTTTTTCCCGTCGGAAAGGCATACAGACGAACGGTTTCCCCGCTAGGATTTTTTCTTGACGGGGAAAAAAAGATCCTGCTCTCTTTTTTTTCCCGGAAGTTTTCCCATCGGAAAAACTGCGATGGAGCATACACATGGTCGGAATTCCAGACCAAAAGCTCTCATCGCATGTTTTTCCAACGGGAAAACCGGTCGTGTGTACGAGTCATCACTCTTCCCAAATCCCACAGAGGCATAGGTGTCCCCGATACCAAGAAGTATTACTGGACCTGAAATCTATTTGGAGTCATAGATTGGTCTATTAATTCTTCACCTAAAGATTGAACAGGTGTCGAACAAGCCTTCTCACACACCTCTCCTCACATCTGGCCTTGGCTCCAGAATATCAGCACTCCCCTAGAGCGTGATTCCTACCCCCTTCACATTTTTAGAGCATTGCACTTTAAATACACCCTTACCATTGAATATTCATCATTGATCCCTATTTGAAATATTCCATATTTTCCCCCTGATGCCTCTGCACCTTTTTCTCAGAGGATAAATCCCTACTGCCAGCACATGTCTTTTTAAAACAACATACTTTTTCTTACTTGGCAATCCTTGCAAGAATCTAACCAATCTGTGCCCATTCTATGGATATTTTTTACATGAAATATCTATGAACAATTATAGTTCTTTACTGCATGAAATTCCAAGAACTTACAGGAATCTTGTAACATGTATAACAGTGTTTTAGGATAATATATTCTTAACCATCTCCAAAGTGCTCCCCAAAACACTAATGTGTTGATGAAAAATTTCGAATTGGGCCCAATTTGGATATTTTCACATAGGGGTGTACTCACTTTTCTTTCCACAATATTTGGGGAGCAGCTTTTTTAGTTTTTATATATTTGGCACAATGTTTACTTTTTCACTAATAAAAACCTGCCTCTTGATAAATGCTTGTTTTAGTAGCAAAAGTTATGCATTAAGGGTCTGTACTGACAGCCTTTGGACCTCCGTTTGACTTGCATTTGACCTGCTTCAATTGTATTGTCCTGTATTGTCCTGTATGGGAATGCAAAACCCGTTTGAATTTAATTGAATAAAAGCCTGTCAGGTCATAAGATAAACATTGCACTCACTAAAAAAAACACAATGCTTTCCTTTTAAAAACAATCTTGCCAAAGCATTACCATGCCGTACTGTTAAATGAAAAAAAAGACAGTTACAATTGCAATCCATTATTTGGCGTTAAGTATCTTGCTTCATAGAGTAATACGAATGTGTTTTACCTGTAAAATTGTTTATTTTTGTTGTAGTGTAGAACCAATATAAGTGACTTTATGACATGTATATGTGACTTGACAAAATTAGATAATGAGATTTTGTTTTTCAGTGAGGCAGTTTGTAAGGGGATACATTATATAACTGACATAAATCCATAGATTCTGCTAATCCCTGCATGCTGCACGTCTGCACTGCTACTGTGAAGCCCCAGCAGGAAAGGAGGTGGATACATTGAAGTCCCCTAAGCCTGAACATACCGAGTTCAAGCCTTTATTCTTAAATAAATAAAACGGTTTATTAAAAAAAATGAGTTATTGAGCTGTTAGTTTCTTTAAAAATAATGAGTTATTTAACTGGTGGAAAGTATTTGAATATTTATGAACTCCACGTGAACCCTTTTTCATTTGGGTCTATTCCTTTTTTCTGCTGGGGCTGCAGAGGGGTAGTAAAGACATTCAGCCATGTCAAGCAGGAGCCTCAGCAGTCCCACAAGTGTGTGTTTCCAGCAGTGCAGAACAGTGCATTATTCTGTGTGTGTTTATGTACTGTATTATGTATGTGTGTATATATATATATATATATATATATATATATATATATATATATATATATATATATATATATATATATATATATTGTTTTTTGTTATCCTAAACAGGGAACGCATGTATGTATTAGAACTGTCAGATTTTTGAAGAAAAGAAATTCAATATCTCCCCAGTTGGGGCTTTGACAACGTTAAGATTAGGTTCTAATCTTTAAAATTCTACTGAAAAAAAGAAAAAAAGTTTTATTTATTTTTTAATAGCTCTGCGTCCACTGGAAGGATAATAACTGTCAATAAAAGCAAATCACCCTAAGGCCTCATTCACACATGGGTGTATATAAGCTTACATCTGTGCGAAGGGTTGTTTGTTTCATGCATCTGCATGCAGACAGCCCCATTCATGTCTATTGGGATGCATCAGCTGCACAAACACAGTCACTGGTTCCAATTTGACAGCAATGCAGGTGTAAACTGTGTTTCTGTGTGTGTGTGTGTGTGTTCAGTCACATGCACCCACACCTGTATGGCTGTCAGATTTGAACAAGTGGCTGTGCCCATGCAGCTGCTCCATTTCAATAGACGTGAATGGGACTGCACGCCGATGCATGAGATACCTGTGGATCCCATGCGGGTAAAGACAACCCTTCATACAGGTACATACTTAGACATGCCTGTGTGAGCAAGGCCTAACTAGGAGACCCAAGCAAAGAAAAATTCCTGTACTAACATTTGCCCACTGTATTCAAAACAAAACAAAAAAAGTGTTGACCAGAGTTCAATTATATCCTTAAAGCTGAACCCCAGCCTTACCTTTAGATATGCATATGTATACAGGCTCTTCCCCTGTACTAAACATGTATACTCTGATTTCACTGCATGCTGCCAGCATCTCACATTGTACATTAGAAGCTGCAATAAATTAGAGCCTTCCTCATTTTCTGGCTGAAGCATCATCTAGCCTCACCAGCCTTGCTCACCCTAGCCCACCAATTGTATTCATTGAATTTCAGTTCTCTCAGTCATAGAAGCTTAGTATTAGGGGAAGACATTGTATTGGGTAGTCTGCATAAGGCAAAACCCCCTACTCAAGCCTGACATCCTCCCATCAATGTATTTTGATGTATAACCCCTTCCAACTACTTATGTCAGGATTGAGGACTCTTGAGAAAAGTACAGAGGTAGGGTGCTGTGATTATTTCTACAGTACTGCCATCACCTCCCATTAGCCTTGATCTGACATTGCAGAGAGAAGCACAGAGACCCAGCAATAATGTCACTGGGTCTAAAAAAAAGATATGCAATTAAAATGGAAAAATTGGTAGACATTTACTGAAGAAGAGCAGAAAGATCGTTGAGCTCATCAGCACCCTCAGTTCATTGAGAACTACAAGCTGTCTGCCACAATGGAAGATTACCATTGCCACAATGGTAATTGTAGTTTATCCATTCACAGAACTCTGAATGAATGACACAACCATATGGATGGAGACCCGCATAGCTATAATGTTTTTAAATTGTGATAGCAGGTGCGGGGAGATCCGCTGACACAGGGGAGCATTGGAGGGTGTGGCTGGTAACTTCTGGAGCATGTTATGCATTACACCCCAAATGTAAACATCCCTTGTGACAGTAAAAGGTGGTGACAGGTACTCTTTATGGATAGATTGGGGGTATGAAAGACCCCAAATTCCTTGTTGCACTTCAAAGTATTCAGGTTGCCAAAAAAGGTGATTCTGAATACTGTATTTTTTTTTAAACGTTGCTTCAGTGTTTACATGCAGGAAACTAGAACAAAGCCATTTAGTCTGTCTCTAGCTGGCGGAAGTGCTGAATCGCGGATCGGGTCTCCCGGTGGGATGGGCGGCGGAAGGGGGGATGTCCCCTCCGATATAACAGCCGAGCGGCTTTTAGCCGCATTGGTTGTTATCCCTGGAAAGTCACCCGCCCATTCTAAAAAATGGTACCGGGAAGATGCCTGCAGCTTCAAGCATCATCCCGGTATAACCCCCTAAAGCTGAGGCCGCAAATGTGCATACAGTCAGTGCTAAGGTGATACTATGGCCCCAAAAGACTCAGAAGCATGGGATCAAATGCACCTTTTACTACCCATAGTAGTTATTTTGGTGTTTATTATAAAATACAGGGATACATTATTGCATGTGTTTAAAATGTAAAGTTCCAAAGTATCTTGCACTCAGAAAACGGGATGTGTGTGTGGTGGTGGTACATAAACAAATTGTACTCCAAAAGCAATATTTACATAAAGACATGCATTGCAAATTCACCTGAGATTTTAGGGCTCGGCAGCTGGGTGAACTATTCATCAGTGACAAATAAAACAGCAATTTAATGCTAGCATTGTTAACTGAATACTAACTACCCACTTTTCTCGCCCTTTTTTTTTTTTTACTGCATAGAAAATATGTAACTGAAGTGTTTTGATGTCTCCCTGTGTGCTGGCCCAGGAGTCAGCAAACAATCATTGATTATTTCGCAATTAGGGAATCTTGCTGTCAGAAGAAACAAGAAAACTTGTGAAAAATCAAGTTAGAGATGCTGTTTAGATAAATTAGGCTATAAGAACAGAGGCAGATAAGGGGGCTTTGATTATAAACTAACGCAAGTGATTCGAAGCTAGAAAAAAACAAATATATATTTATCCCAGTATTACAAAATAAAATCCAATTTATATGATTTAAAGACAGAACTGTCAAAATAGATAAACTAAGAAAATGTGAAAAAATAAGAGAACAGTCCAACAGGATAAAGCTTAACTTCAGACTGACAACATTTAAAGCTTAATAATAATAATTTCAGCACCTTTGCACTGTAAAAATTAGTTAGCTCTAATAATATGTGTCTCAACTCTAGCTGTTGCAGCATTCGTTACATATCCTACTTTTTCTCAGGCAGCAGTCTCCTGTTAGTGCTAGACATCACGGCTGAGGCTTGTGGGTCCAGCTGCAGTAAGCTCAGTACATTGATCGTTGAGGGTTGCTCACTCATACATTTATAAAATGCCTTGCATTCTTTGCAATGAATGTGAGTCACTCTGTGATTGGAGTAGGTGCGGACGAGCATCAACAGCTCTGCTGTTCTCTGTGTGTTTGAAAGATCTTCTCGATGTGACAGCCCTACAACTCGGCTTCATGTCAGGTCAGTTTTCTGAGGATTCTGCAGATAGCATTGGCAGTGCTCCACCTGTCTCTGTCTGTTTGCTCCTCCTTAGGGTAGGCCTTAACACCATATTCTTGCTGTGCCAAAAAATCGTTCCTTTTTTAGTGCACCTGGGCATTTATATGAAACTTGTGCAGCAGCTGAGCAGTGTGTCTTGTATTGCAGCTGCCATTACTTATCTTTACTTTCCTGCTATATTATTGGATTGTTAATGACAAAGCTAGGGAGCAGTTTTTGTGTGTAGTGTCTATGTGTTTTGCCCCAGCAACTCCCTAACCGCTTATATTGCAGTTGGCCATGTTGCTACCTTTTGGGTCGCTTAGTAATGCTTGGCACAGGCCTCCCTTTTTTAAATTCCCTTCAATTTCTCTTTGGCTGGCATTGTGATGCAGCTAAAGCTTTTATACATTTTTCTCAAGTCAACTGGAAATTGAAGACAGTGAGTGTCTTTCCTGAATTACCTAGATACCCGCATCATGATCAGCCTGAGGATCAAGGACAAGTAGGTGATGCCTGCCACCACTCCCCGAGCAGTCAGGCAGGGGGCAGAACCCAATCCTTGTCTCCCTCAATTGGGCCAAGGGCTGCTAACAGAAGGTGACCTTTCCTTATAGCAGTCTTAGGCAGCCTTCTCTGACCATTTATTCAGAAAGTCAGCAGAGGCATTGTTCATGTATATATTCAGGACTTCTGTCATTGGCAAAGCGTGACACTGAGCACTCCACTCCCATACGAGATCCTGGAGGACCAGTCTGAATAAAGGCTCCAAGCTTACCACACTGTGCCACTTTATGAAGCCTTAAGCTGGATTTAGAAGCTGATACTCCCCACATTAGCACCCCTCTCCTAAGATAAAACCTGCCAGCGTAAAACAACCAACTGGGGGTTGGAGGCCTTCCTTTGTTTTTTTGCCTCCATCCTTCCTGCGCCACCACATAGTTTAGCATATCTCTATTAGGTTCCCCCAGGGCTACCTAGATATGTTCTCTTTACCCAGTTTCTGTGGCAGTTAAAGCGTTTTATTTCCAACCTGTTCACCATTTTCAAACCAAAAATGGGAGCATCTAAGGCCTAGTACACACGAGAGGATTTATCCGCGGAAACGGTCCTTCGGACCGTTTCCGTGGATAAATCCTCTGGCGGATTTTGATCTCATGGTTGTACTAACCATGAGATCAAAATCCCAGCGGAATTCCGTCCGCGGTGACGTGTCGTGCCGTCGCCGCGATGATGACGCCGCGACGTACGCGACGCTGTGATATAAGGACTTCCACGCATGCGTTGAATCATTACGACGCATGCGGGGGATGGATTCGGAACGGATTGATCCGGTGAGTCTGTACAGACCAGCGGATCAATCCGCAGGAATGGATTCCAGCGGATAGATTTCTTAGCATGTTAAGACATTTTGATCCGCTGGAAATCCATCCCCGGGGACAAAAATCCGCGGAAAAATATCCGCTGGATTGTACACACCAGGGGATCTATCCGCTGAAACCGGTCCGCGGATCAATTTCACCGGATCGATCCTCTCGTGTGTACGGGGCCTTAGGCTGGCCATAGATTGATTGAAAAAAATTAAATAATGAACAGATGCCTCCATCTACACAATTGAGGTGGATAGATGAATCTTTACCACTGAGACATTGTATTCTGACAGTGGGGAGTGTCTGCTGTCAGAATACACTAATTGGGGCTGCAGCTGCTGATTCAGAAAAATCTTCCAACAAGACCAATCGAGAGAAATCGATCACTAGATCAACTTCTGTTGAGCACAAGCAGCCACACATGGATTGAAATTTGAATGGTCCCTGCTGAACCATCCCAATTTTGATCCATCTATGGCCAGCTTAACTTTTTGTGGCTGAACGTTTGCGAGTGCTGATAATGTCTACCTGCCTCCAACACTTCCAACAAGTGTTCTATAGAAGTTTTGTGGACTACCTTTTAAAAAGTACAATAATCCAAAAATTATTTCTTAAATGCTTTCCTGCTGTCTTTTAAATGTCAAATTGCAAGTTGGAAAATGTATGGCATATCCGATGTCATAATGTGACAGTCTCTCTCTCTCTCTCTCTTTCTCTTTCTTTCTCTCTCTCTCATTGTGTGTGTATATATGTAAAAAGCCGCTAATCTCCCATGAGGATACTAAGGTACTTTTCAGATGCTCAGTCCACTAAATGAAATGGGAAACATTCACAGCATGTGTGAGGTGTTCCCCTACAGGGTTTCAGCAGTGATAATTACTGTGCTTGATGTGCACCAGTCTAGGACACTTGCAGAGCTGTAGCTCTGGGATTTATAGAAGTGTATTTGTATTCTTGCTAAGGGGATTTACTGTGGTTTTGTAATTAATCACAGCAGCGTGGTTTCGTTTCCATGTAATTCTCACTTTTAATTCTGCTACCAAAATACTCTTCATATTGGTTAATTTATACACCTAATTTTTCCTATACTTCAAATGTAATCCTTTGTGAGTATTCTAGGAACCTGCAAGGTGATGTGGCACAAGAGAATTTCATGCCAGAAACGTTGTTACGTGACGATCGCCCTACAGAAATATTGCTTTGAGCGATGGATATTTGCAAAGTCTCAGGATAGAAGTCAGTGGTAAATGCATTGACTCTGGATGTACTGTATGTATTATCAAAACTAAGATTTCTACATACAATTTTTCAATGACGGCAGTGCTCTAGCTGGATATTTTCTTCAACAGCTAGAGGCAGCAAAATTATCCCTATTCTCCTTCTTTCTTTGGAAAATTTATATTGATTTTCATGAGAGTCAAAGTAGCTTTGTCACTGTAGGGATGACTATAGAGAAAAACAGCCAGAGCCTGTTCCTCTGTATTAAAAAGGACCACAGGCTGGTCTTTGTTGTCTAAGACTAGGGGTTAGTACTTGCACACTGCTGTATAGGTAAAAGGTTGGAAGCACTGGCTTCGGAGCCTAGTGCGAATTTGAGATCTGAACAAGGTTATTAAGATGTATGTCCTGGAATATTTACATAGCTACATAGTTAAATACAATAGTTAGGTTAAAAAAAGACACAAGTCCATCTAGTTCATCCAAAAAAATAAAAATAATACAATCCCATGTACACAATTCTATACCCATAGTTGATCCAGAGGAAGGTGAAAAACCCCAGCAAAGCATGATTCAATGTGCTACAGCAGGGGAAAAAAATCCTTCCTGATCCTCTGAGAGGCAAATGAATATTCCTTGGATCAACTTTACCTATAAATGTTAGTACCCAGTTATATTATGAACATTTAGGAAAGAATCCAGGCCTTTTTTAAAGCAATCTGCTGACCTGGCCAGAACCACTTCTGGAGGGAGTCTATTCCACATTTTCACAGCTCTTACTGTGGAGAAATGTTTCCGTATTTGGAGAGGAAATCTATTTTCTGATAGATGTAAAGAGAGTGCCCCGTTGTCCTCTGTGATGACCGTAAAGTGAATAACTCAACACCAAGTTCACTATATGGATCAACTATGTATTTATACATGTTGATCATTTCCCCCCTTAATCTCCTCTTCTCAAGAGAGAAAAAATTCAGTCCCTTTAATATTTCCTCATAGGTGAGCTCCTGCAAGCCTCTTATCAGTTTGAGAATGGTGCCCAAAACTGTACTGCATATTCAAGAATGAGTCCATACTTATGTGTATACAAGAAATTACTTTGCTCGCTTTGCATGCTATTCTTAAGCCTATGATTTATCAAAACCCCAGATCATCATTCTCCACTATGGATTCCCCCACTTGTACTCCCCCTAGTATGTATGATGCATGCATATTCTTATCCCTCAGGTGCATAACTTTTCATTTATCAACATTAAACCTCATTTATCACATACTGTAGCTGCCCAATTAAACAGTGCATTGAGGTTGTCTTGTAAGTTGGAGACATCCTGTAAGGACGTTTTTCCACTGCATAGCTTGGTGTTATCTGCAAAGACTAAATGGTACTTGTAATCCCAACCCTTATATAATTGATAAAGATATTAAAAAAGTAGGGGTCCCAACACTGAACCTTGGGGTACACCACTAATAACCTTAGACCATTCAGAGCATGAATCAATAACCACTGCTCTGTGAATTTTGTCTATTAGGCAGTTTTCTATCTATTTACAAACTGATCTTTACAGGCCTGTAGACTTTACCTTACACAGTAGCCTTGTGTGAGGAACTGTTTTAAACACTTTTGCAAAATTCAAGTATACTACGTCCACAGCTACACCATCTGTCCATGGTTTTACTTACCTACTCATAAAAATAAATCAGATTTGTCTGACAACTTCTGTCTTTCATGAATCCGTGCTGTCTGTTGCTTAAAATATTTTTTCCAGCAAAACTCATCTATGTGGACTTTCATTAAACTCTCCAGTATCTTCCGAACTTTAGAAGTTAATCTAGCAGGTCTATAGTTACTTGGTAAAGACTTTAATCCCTTTTTAAATACAGGCACCACATTGACCCTACACCAATCCAGTGGTACCAGTCCAGTCATTAACAAGTCCCTAAAAATAAGAAACAATGGCTTTGAAATGACAGAGCTCAATTCTTTTACGATCGATGGGTGGATGCCATCTGGTCCAGGTGCTTTATCCACCTTTATTCTGTCTACATATTTCTGGACCATATACATTTTGAGCCATTGTGGATCATTTGGGACTGTGTCAATACCATCCACATTATGGACTTGAGCTCCCCCATGCTCCTTTGTATACACAGCTGAAAAAATATTTAATACATTTGCCTTCTCTTTGTCCCCAGTCACCCACTCCAGATTATTTTTTTAAAAAAACCTACATGCTCAGACCTGAACTTTTTACTATTAAAGCGGAGTTCCGGCCACAAATTGAAAAAAAAAAACTTTTTAAATATAAATACCCCTGTAATACACAAGCTGAATGTATTCTAGTACAGTTAGTCTGTAAACTAAGGTCCGTTTTGTTAGGTTGTTACAGCATTTAGACACTTTATAAAACAGAAATTGACTGGGGCCATCTTAAGTGTGGGCATCATGAAGCCAGACTGTATGACTTCCTGGATTTCAGCCTCGCACATGCTCAGTGCTGTAGAAGCAGTGTAATGGTTTCAGATCAGGTTTCAATAGCAACGGGAGTGTCAGAGGAAGTTACCGCCCCTTATCTATGCAAACCTCTCCTCCCCTCCTCCTTCCAGGAACCAGTAAATATAATAAATAATTTGTTCCTGTGCAGATATATCTACATAACAAGATGATATATATCTCTTGTTATATATGTGGTGTGTATACATATACCAGACATGTTCACTGTCAATAAATTCATTTTGTTAGTGCGGTGATGTTAGTGCGGTGATGTTAGTGCTGTGATGTTAGTGCTGTGATGTTAGTGCGGTGATGTTAGTGCGGTGGTGACATTAGTGCGGTGACGTTAGTGCTGTGATGTTAGTGCTGTGATGTTAGTGCTGTGATGTTAGTGCGGTGACATTAGTGCTGTGATGTTAGTGCTGTGATGTTAGTGCTGTGATGGTGCGGTGATGTTAGTGCGGTGATGTTAGTGCGGTGATGTTAGTGCTGTGATGTTAGTGCTGTGATGTTAGTGCTGTGACATTAGTGCGGTGACGTTAGTGCGGTGGTGATGTTAGTGCGGTGACATTAGTGCGGTGACGTTAGTGCTGTGATGTTAGTGCTGTGATGTTAGTGCTGCGATGTTAGTGCTGCGATGTTAGTGCTGTGATGTTAGTGCTGCGATGTTAGTGCTGCGATGTTAGTGCGGTGATGTTAGTGCTGTGATGTTAGTGCTGTGATGTTAGTGCGGTGATGTTAGTGCGGTGGTGACATTAGTGCGGTGACGTTAGTGCTGTGATGTTAGTGCTGTGATGTTAGTGCTGTGATGTTAGTGCGGTGACATTAGTGCTGTGATGTTAGTGCTGTGATGTTAGTGCTGTGATGGTGCGGTGATGTTAGTGCGGTGATGTTAGTGCGGTGATGTTAGTGCTGTGATGTTAGTGCTGTGATGTTAGTGCTGTGACATTAGTGCGGTGACGTTAGTGCGGTGGTGATGTTAGTGCGGTGACATTAGTGCGGTGACGTTAGTGCTGTGATGTTAGTGCTGTGATGTTAGTGCTGCGATGTTAGTGCTGCGATGTTAGTGCTGTGATGTTAGTGCTGCGATGTTAGTGCTGCGATGTTAGTGCGGTGATGTTAGTGCGGTGATGTTAGTGCTGTGATGTTAGTGCTGTGATGTTAGTGCGGTGATGTTAGTGCGGTGGTGACATTAGTGCGGTGACATTAGTGCTGTGATGTTAGTGCTGTGATGTTAGTGCTGTGATGTTAGTGCGGTGATGTTAGTGCTGCGATGTTAGTGCTGCGATGTTAGTGCTGCGATGTTAATGCGGTGATGTTAGTGCGGTGATGTTAGTGCGGTGATGTTAGTGCTGTGATGTTAGTGCGGTGACATTAGTGCGGTGGTGATGTTAGTGCGGTGACATTAGTGCTGTGATGTTAGTGCGGTGATGTTAGTGCGGTGATGTTAGTGCTGTGATGTTAGTGCTGTGATGTTAGTGCTGTGATGTTAGTGCGGTGACAGTGCGGTGATGTTAGTGTGCGGTGACAGTGCGGTGATGTTAGTGCGGTGATGTTAGTGCGGTGACAGTGCGGTGACAGTGCGGTGATGTTAGTGCGGTGACAGTGCGGTGACAGTGCGGTGACAGTGCGGTGATGTTAGTGCGGTGATGTTAGTGCGGTGACAGTGCGGTGATGTTAGTGCGGTGACAGTGCGGTGATGTTAGTGCGGTGATGTTAGTGCGGTGACAGTGCGGTGACAGTGCGGTGACAGTGCGGTGATGTTAGTGCGGTGACAGTGCGGTGACGGTGCGGTGACGGTGCGGTGACAGTGCGGTGATGTTAGTGCGGTGACAGTGCGGTGATGTTAGTGCGGTGACAGTGCGGTGATGTTAGTGCGGTGACAGTGCGGTGATGTTAGTGCGGTGATGTTAGTGCGGTGACAGTGCGGTGACAGTGCGGTGATGTTAGTGCGGTGACAGTGCGGTGACAGTGCGGTGACGGTGCGGTGACGGTGCGGTGATGTTAGTGCGGTGACAGTGCGGTGACAGTGCGGTGACGGTGCGGTGACAGTGCGGTGACAGTGCGGTGATGTTAGTGCGGTGACAGTGCGGTGACGGTGCGGTGACAGTGCGGTGACAGTGCGGTGATGTTAGTGCGGTGACGGTGCGGTGCGGTGACAGTGCGGTGACGGTGCGGTGACAGTGCGGTGACGGTGCGGTGACAGTGCGGTGACAGTGCGGTGACAGTGCGGTGACAGTGCGGTGATGTTAGTGCGGTGACAGTGCGGTGACAGTGCGGTGATGTTAGTGCGGTGACAGTGCGGTGACGGTGCGGTGACAGTGCGGTGATGTTAGTGCGGTGACAGTGCGGTGACAGTGCGGTGACGGTGCGGTGACGGTGCGGTGACAGTGCGGTGACAGTGCGGTGACAGTGCGGTGACGGTGCGGTGACGGTGCGGTGACAGTGCGGTGACAGTGCGGTGACAGTGCGGTGACGGTGCGGTGACGGTGCGGTGACAGTGCGGTGACAGTGTGGTGACAGTGCGGTGACGGTGCGGTGACGGTGCGGTGACAGTGCGGTGACAGTGCGGTGACAGTGCGGTGACAGTGCGGTGACGGTGCGGTGACGGTGCGGTGACAGTGCGGTGACAGTGTGGTGACAGTGCGGTGACAGTGTGGTGACAGTGCGGTGACAGTGCGGTGACAGTGCGGTGACAGTGCGGTGACATTATGTGCAGAGTGGGGGGAGGTACAGATGATCAGGCATACAGAGCACATCTCTGTCTGTGTAGATCTGTATGTGAGTACAGTGATCATAGTACTGCCCCGCCTCCCTGCACTAGACTTGTAACAGACAGTGCAGAGCGATGTTTCTATGTACAGGGAGGCGGGGCTGTACTATGCTCGGTGCTCTCAAATACAGATCTATCAGACAGAGTGAGATTCGCTCTCTCTGCCTGATGATCTGTATCTCCGTGCATCGGAGACAGATGGCAGGTGGGCGGGTGGTGGAGGGAGGAGGACGGGGGCGGCGGTGACGGACGGGTGGAGGAGCTAGGACGGGGGCGGTGCTAGGACGGGGGCGGTGCTAGGACGGGTGGAGGAGCTAGGACGGGGGAGGAGTTGGAGAGGGAGAAGAGGAAGGACACCACCTCTATGGGCGGCACTGCCCTCCCTCCCTCCCGCCCCCCGAGATGTTCATCCACGGCTGCGATGTTCAGCCCAGCCTCCTGGGATTGAAGACACACATATCCCAGGAGGCATAGCAGCGCTGGATGCGGCGGGGGGGGGCCATTCCGCCGCGGCGGGGGAATAAGAGACTCACAGATAAAAACGTGAGTTTTTAAAAGACAAAAATAAAACATCCCAAATGTATTTAAAGGGGCAGTGTAAAAACGAATGCAAAGAAGTTGTAAAATAGGGTGGAACTCCGCTTTAATATATTTTAAGATTTTTTTGGGGGGTTGTCCTACTATCTTTTGCAATCTGTCGTTCATTTTGAATTTGTGCATCCTTGATTTTCTTTTCACCTATTCTATTATATTCTTTGTACCATTTAAACGATGATAGTGTTCCTTCATTTTAAAAGCTCTTTTTTTTTTATTATTTATAGCTTTTTCTTAACTTTGGCCTTGAGCCACATAGGATTTATTTTTAGCCTTTCAAACATAATGCCCATGGGAATATACTTTGCAGTGAGTTTGCATACAGTTTTTTTTAAGAAATCCTATTTCTGTTCTGTGTTTATCGAATGCCTATATTCCATCCCAGTCTAAGGCCCCGTACACACGACAAACATGTCTGCTGAAACTGGTCCGCGGACCAGTTTCAGCAGACATGTTCGGTCGTGTGTACGGCCGACCGGACAGGTTTCCAGCCGACATTTGTCCAGCCGACCGTTTTCCAGCGGACAAATGTTTCTTAGCATGCTAAGAAACATGTCCGCTGGAAGCCTGTCCGTCGGACATGTTCGGTCGTCTGTACAGACTCACCATACATGTCCGCTCGGCCGCCATCCCTCGCATGCGTCAAAGTGATTTGACGCATGCGTGGAAGCATTGACCTTCCAGGGCCGCGCACGATGCCGCGTAATCGTCGCAGCGACAGTGCGGCCAAGTCACCGCGTATCGTGTACACACGAATTCCTGTCTGATGGTGTGTACAACCATCAGACAGAAATCTCCGGGCGGACATGTCCGCTGAAAATGGTCCGGCGGACCGATTTCAGCGGACAGTCCGTCCGTGTGTACGAGGCCTTAGTCTTGGAAAGCAGCCCTCATCTTTGGAGAACTTTCCCTCCTAAAGTTAAGTGTTTTTATATTTCCTGCATGTGTTTTTTTGCTTACAGCTAACATTAAACGAAATCATGTTATGGTCACTGCTACCCAGGTGTTATTTTATATCAATATTGGTGATAAGCTCTGCATGGTCTAGCAGAACATTGGGGCAAATCCACAGAAGAGATACTCCGGCGTAAGCCGTCGTATCTCTGGTTCTAACTTTGGAACTGATCCTCAGAAGCAGTTTTCCTAAGTTAGGCAGAAGATCCGACATCTGTAAGGGACTTACACTGCCGGATCTTAGGATGCAGTACCGCATCCGCCACTGGGGGCATTTCGAGTCGAAATGCCTCTGTTAGTATGCAAATTAGCACTTAGGGCGATCCTCAAAGCTTTTGTGCCTAGTTTTTTCGCCGTAAGTGTTAGTTTGCCTGGTGTAAAACTAGGGCTGCTTTTACAAAGTGTAAAGTTAGTCACACCTTGTAAAGGCACATTCAAGTGACGGCATTTGGTATGCATTCCCGAGGGAGAACTCCACGGCAATTTGTAAATTCCAAACCGGCATGGGTTCCCCCCCAGGAGCATACCAGGCCCTTAGGTCTGTTATGGGTTGTAAGGAGACCCCCCTCCGCCGAAAAATTGACGTAGGGGGTCCCCCTACAATCCATACCAGACCCGTATCCAAAGCACGCTACTCGGCCAGCCAGGAAGGGAGTGGGGACGAGCGAGCGCCCCCCCCCCCTCCTGAGCCGTGCCAGGCCGCATGCCCTCAACATGGGGGGGTTGGGTGCTCTGGGGCAGGGGGGCGCACTGCGGGCCCCCCCACCCCAGAGCACCCTGTCCCCATGTTGATGAGGACAGGACCTCTTCCCGACAACCCTTGCCATTGGTTGTCGGGGTCTGCGGGCGGAGGCTTATCGGAATCTGGGAGTCCCCTTTAATAAGGGGGCCCCCAGATACCGGCCCCCCACCCTAAGTGAATGGATATGGGGTACATCGTACCCCTATCCATTCACCTGTAGGCAAAAAGTAAAAGTTAATAAACACACAACACAAGGCTTTTTAAAATATTTTATTATTCTGCTCCGGACGCCCCCCCTGTCTTCGTTATTAGCTCTTTTACCAGGGGGGGCTTCTTCCACTCTCCGGGGGTCTTCTCCGCTCTCCGGGGGGGGGTTTCTGCTTCCGCTCTCTGGGGGGGGCTTCTCCAGACTCCGGGGGGCTTCTTCCATCTTCTCCCCTCTTCCGCTCTTGACTCGGCGAACCCCGGTTCTTCTGCAGCTCTCCGGTGCCTTCTTCTTCAGCGCTGGCTGCCTGCTATGTTTGTGTGTTAGCTCGATTTCTAACAGGCAGCCGGCGCGGTCTTCTGTGGCGTCAGGGTCTTCTGGTCTTCTCCCCTCTTCCGATGTTGACTCGTCGCCTGTTGTCGCTGTAATGATGGAAGCGCGCCTTGCATCACATTTATATAGGCATCACCGTCCCATCATGCTCCGGTTGGTACCCACGTGGTGGGTGCACGTGGGTAGGCACCCACCACGTGGGTACCTACCGGAGCATGATGGGACGGTGATGCCTATATAAATGTGATGCAAGGCGCGCTTCCATCATTACAGCGACAACAGGCGACGAGGCAACATCGGAAGAGGGGAGAAGACCAGAAGACCCTGACGCCACAGAAGACCGCGCCGGCTGCCTGTTAGAAATCGAGCTAACACACAAACATAGCAGGCAGCCAGCGCTGAAGAAGAAGGCACCGGAGAGCTGCAGAAGAACCGGGGTTCGCCGAGTCAAGAGCGGAAGAGGGGAGAAGATGGAAGAAGCCCCCCGGAGTCCGGAGAAGCCCCCCCCGGAGAGCGGAAGCAGAAACCCCCCCCCGGAGAGCGGAGAAGACCCCCGGAGAGTGGAAGAAGCCCCCCCTGGTAAAAGAGCTAATAACGAAGACAGGGGGGGCGTCCGGAGCAGAATAATAAAATATTTTAAAAAGCCTTGTGTTGTGTGTTTATTAACTTTTACTTTTTGCCTACAGGTGAATGGATAGGGGTACGATGTACCCCATATCCATTCACTTAGGGTGGGGGGCCGGTATCTGGGGGCCCCCTTATTAAAGGGGACTCCCAGATTCCGATAAGCCTCCGCCCGCAGACCCCGACAACCAATGGCAAGGGTTGTCGGGAAGAGGTCCTGTCCTCATCAACATGGGGACAGGGTGCTCTGGGGTGGGGGGGCCCGCAGTGCGCCCCCCTGCCCCAGAGCACCCAACCCCCCCATGTTGAGGGCATGCGGCCTGGCACGGCTCAGGAGGGGGGGGGCGCTCGCTCGTCCCCACTCCCTTCCTGGCTGGCCGGGTAGCGTGCTTTGGATACGGGTCTGGTATGGATTGTAGGGGGACCCCCTACGTCAATTTTTCGGCGGAGGGGGGGTCTCCTTACAACCCATAACAGACCTAAGGGCCTGGTATGCTCCTGGGGGGGGAACCCATGCCGTTTTTTTCATTGAAAATTGGCATGGAGTTCTCCCTCAGGAATGCATGCCGAGCGACGCTGTCATTTTTTTTAATAATTATTTGTTTTCCCGGCGCGTCTTTTTTTCACCCGTCGCAACTTTAGTGTCCCGTCGCAATCCACAAAGCCGCCCGGCGTCAATTACGTTCGCGCGATGCACGTCGGGAAAATGACGTCACACGCATGCGCAGTACGGCCGGCGCGGGAGCGCGCCTCATTTAAATTGTAAACGCCCCCCGGAGAGGAGGAACGCCTTACGACGGCGGCACTTAACTTACACGGCTTGAAATTTTTACGTAAGTGCTTTGAGGATCAGGCACTTAGGTAAAAACTTTAAGTCAGTGTAACTTAACTGCTGAAAGTTAAGTTACGCCGCCTGGCTGAGGATTTGGCCCATTATTCCTAGTCAGGGCCTCAATAAACTGGACCATAAAATTATCTTGTAATAGGTTTCTACATCTTTGCCCTTTAACTGTTCCAACAGTGCCATTACTCCAGTCAATTTCCGGGTAGTTAAATTCCCCCATTATTATCACTGTCTCAGCCCTTGTATAAAAATAATGTTAAAAATATTGATATTATTAAAAATTATATTCAGTGCTCTGTTGGAGTATAGAATACCTCGTCGTTATGGTATACAGATAAGGAGAAAAGGGATGTTCCAACACAATTGCTTGAGATTTTACTGCAGCAGAAAGATGGAATAAGTAAACAGCCATCTGCTTTTCACATGTTTGGATAACTAAAGTGAATCTTCATACGATTTTGTTGTGTGAACATTCTCAATTCATTTGGTAAATCAGCCTTAGGCCTCATTTACATAGGTGGCAAGGGGACAGTAAAATCAGTGATTGAGCAAAGGTTTTACCATCCCTCGACTGCTCTGCATTTTGGGTTGATCAACAGGTATTTTTCTGTATTTGCAGCAATTTTAAGGGGATGATACAGAGATGTACTGCATCCTTTTTTTTGCCCAGACATACCTTTATTGGATGAAGAGGATGAAGGGAGGGTTTGCTATTAGAGATATTTACTTAAAAGTATATACTATTTACAGTAAACCTCTCATGAGAGAAGCATTGGAGCTGCCATGGGAGAGAAACGTGGAAGCTGTCGTTGCTGACCACCTAAAAGTAAACATGCAGCCAATCAGGGTCTTGACAGGTGGCAGCTTTTGGTCAAACTTGCCCATTAAAGTCAATAAGACTGTTCCACAACCGCTCAGCTTGCATGTGTGGTACAGTAACCCCATTCAAAATCCTTGTTTGGCAAAAAAACAGCCACAAAAAAAAAAACAGACATTCAGGAGGTGGCAGCACCACCTACTAAGTTCCTGCAAGACATTGCTTTACCACCCCCTGATTTTTTTTTAAGGCAGATCACTTTTCAGTGTGGCGGTAGAGACTACCCCACATGTAAACTTAGACTTGCTGTGTTATCAGCTCAAACAGAAAGTATGGAGCAGACCACATTTCGGGTGGTTCAACAGGTATTTTCAGCATTTTTAATGGGATGCTGCAGAGATGCACTGCATTTTTTTTTTTGCCCAAACATACCTTTATTTCATGAAGAGGGTGAAGGGAGGGCTTATTTATTTAAAGTTATATACCATTCTAAAGTAAACCTCTCATGAGAGAAACATGGGAGCTGCTATTGTTAACCGCCTTTTAAAATACCAGTCTTACCTTACTGTTATGTTGACCTATTTCTATACATTTTAAACCACAGATGGGAAATACGTGTGTATCTTAGAAAATTTTGGAGAAGTCCTTCTGGGAGTAACTTACTGGAAATTACATCATATTGAGTAAAATACAATCCTTATATTCTTGAGCAGGGGTCTCAAACTCAAATTACCTGAGGGCCACAAGACGAGTTTTCATATCCCATGGGGGGCCGCATGCAAACTTTCAAACTTCAAAAACAACAGTACTGGTGTCAGTGAATGCATTATTAACCCCCCAGCACTGGTGTCAGTGGATGCATTATTAACCCTGACCACTACACTGCACACTGACCACTACACACTGACCACTGCACACTGACCACTGCACACCAACCACTGCACTGACCACTACACTGCACACTACACTGACCACTACACACTGACCACTGAACACTACACACTGACCACTACACTACACACTGACCACTACACACCCCACTGACCACTACACTACACACTGACCACTCACCATCAGGGCACAGCACATCGGGTCACAGAGCCCAGCACATCAGGGCACAGTGTACATCAGGGTACAGGGCACAGCGTACATCAGGGTACAGGGCACAGCGCACATCAGGGTACAGAGCCCAGCACATCAGGGTACAGAGCCCAGCACATCAGGGTACAGGGCACAGCACATCAGGGTACAGGGCCCAGCATATCAGATCACAGCACAACAGGCCACATCAGGGTACGGGGCATTGCAAGGCACATCAGGACATGGCACATCAGGGCACAACACATCAGGACAGGGCACATGGCACATCAGGGTACAGAGCCCAGCACATCAGGGTACATGGGGCACATCAGGGCACATGGGACACATCAGGGTGCATTGGGGAAACATTTAGGGCACATCAGGGTACATGGGGCACATTAAGGCACATGAGGGCACAATCAGGGTACATTGGGCACATGGGGCACATCAGGGCACATTAAGCACAATCAGGGCACATGGAGCACAATCAGGGCACATCAGGGTACATGGGGAACATGAGGGCACACTCAGGGTACATGGGGCACATCAGGGTACATGGGGCACATCATGGTACATGGGGAACATGACGTCACAATCAGGGTACATGGGGCACATGATGAAACAATCAGGGTACATGGGGCACATCAGAGCACATGGGGCACATATGCCACATCAGGGTACATGGGGCACATGATGGCACAATCAGGGTACATGGGGCACATCAGAGCACATGGGGCACATAGGCTACATCAGGGTACATGGGGCACATCAGGGCACATGGAGCACAATCAGGGCACATCAGGGTACATAGGGCACATGAGGGCACAATCGGAGTACATGGGGCACATCAGGGTACATGGGGCACAATCAGGGCACATCAGGGTACATAGGGCACATGAGGGGACAATCGGAGTACATGGGGCACATCAGGGTACATGGGGCACATCAGGGTACATGGGGAACATGAGGGCACACTCGGTACATGGGAAACATGAGGGCACACTCAGGGTACATGGGGCACATGAGGGCACACTCAGAGTACATGGGGCACATGAGGGCACACTTAGGGTACATGAGGGTACATGGGGCACATGAGGACACAATCAGGGCACATGAGGGCACAGAGTACATGGGGCACAGGTCAGCGTTTACTTGTGGTTTTCTTCACATACAGAGTAAAGCAGGAAGCGTCTGTCATAAGTTCACTTCTCTCTCTTGTCACGCTGCAGCTGCTCCCCGCCCCCCGGTGCCCCCCCCTCTCTTCTCGTCCATCCCAGGTGATATCACAAGCAAATAGGGATGGACGAGAAGAGAGGGGGGGGCACCGGGTGCGGGGAGCAGCCGCAGCGTGACATGACAAACAAGTGAACCTATTACAGACGCTTCCTGCGCTACTCTGCATGTGAAGAAAATCTACACCCCCCACTTCCGCGGCACCCCCTGCCCTGCCTGCGGGCCATTTAGAACCGGTCCGCGGGCCGCAAATGGCCGGTAATGGACGGTACTTTGAGACCCCTGTTCTTGAGTAATGTTGTGTAAATAAAACAAACATGATTGTCTGTGGTGTTCTCTTATGCCTCATACACACGATCAGAATTTACGAAGGAAAAAGTCAGATGTAATTTTTTCATCGTATATTCCGACCGTGTGTAAGCCCCATCGGACTTTTTCCATTAGAAATTCAGACGGAGTTAGAAAGAGAACATGTTCTCTTTTTTTACGATGGAAATTTTTTTTATCAGAAATTCCATTCGTCTGTATGGAACTCCGACGGAGAAATAAACATGATTCAGAATCAGAATCAAGAATCAAGTCAACACATGCTCGGAAGCATTGAACTTACTTTTTCTCGGCTCGTCGTACGTGTTGTACGTCACCAGATTTTTGGCAGTCGGACTTTAGTGTGACAGTGTGTATGCAAGACAGCTTGAACGGAATTCTGTCGGAAAAACTCGTCTGAGTTTATACTGACGGAAACGCTGATCGTGTGTACAGGGCATTAGAGGTCCTTTATAACAAGACCATCAAAGCCTTCAAAAGCACAATACTCAACAGCAAGACAGAAAACTAAAAGCATGTGTCATTGTCGTTAGAAATTATAAAAATTAGTAGTTTCTAAATCTAGCTCACTTTGCTCCCTGGTTATGTTTGCTTAGAATGTCCAATTGGGATATGAATGTAGTTAAAGACTTTGCAAAGAGATTTCACCAAATTCAAAATAAAAATGTTTTGAAAACCTATAGTAAAATAGAAGGTATCCCTTATCTGCCTTCTTTTTTACTACAAACAGTTCCTTATGCTATAACCTCCAGAATAATGTCACCAACGTTTAGATACCATGAAACTCTTAGGCCGCGTACACACGGTCGGTCCATCAGATGAGAACGGTCCGAAGTACCGTTTTCATCGGTTAACCGATGAAGCTGACTGATGGTCTGATGTGCCTACACACCATCAGTTCAAAAACCGATCGAGTCCAACGCGGTGACGTAAAACACAACGACGTGCAGAGAAAAATGAAGTTCAATGCTTCCAAGCATGCGTCGACTTGATTCTGAGCATGTGCGGGTTTTGAACCGATGCTTTTGCATACTAACCATCGGTTTTAACCTATTGGTTAGGCGTCCATCGGTTGAATTTTAAAGCAAGTTCTAAATTTTTGGACCAAAGGATAACTGACCGATGGGGCCCACACACGGTCGGTTTGGACCAATGAAACTGAACTTCAGTCCGTTTTCATCGGTTTTGTCCAATCGTGTGTACAGGGCCTAAGGCCTGTTTCACACAGATTTCAGCTTGTATAAGACAAATGTGAATAGCAAGCATTTACAAAACATTAACAGAGCTTTCAGACAGTTTTGTTGAAGTTTTGAACAATTCAGCCAGCTTGGAAATGTTGATCCTAATATGAATGCTCAATGTCAACTTTAAACAAGCTGCTAGCAGGCTTCATCACTACTTGAAACTTGTTGAAAGCCTGCTGAAGCGTGCTAGCAGCTTGTTTAATGTGGAATTTGGCACTCCCATTAAGATCTGTGTATAACCTTTCCAAAGAGAAGCTAAAGGGCACTGGCTTAGAGTAGGCTGCTCAAAGCTTGTCAAAAGCTTTTCAAAAGTGTGCTGAAGTTTTCATAAAAGCTTACTGTTCATACTGTTCTTATACAAACTGAAGCCTGTGTGAAACTGGTCTGGCCTAAACACACTATTAATGTAAATGGTCAGACTTCTGCTGCCAAGGCCATACAACCTAACAAGTGTTCCATATACTGTAAACGGCTGTCTTTTTTTTGTTATCACATATTTCTTCTGAGAAATCCTCACTTCCTGTTCTTCTGTCTGTAACTAAACACAGTAATGCAACACTTTCTCCCAGGTGTGGAGAAAGCCTCTTGAGGTGGAAGGGGGCAAGCAGGAGGGTCAGGACGCTATCTACTTTGCAGATAGAAAAAGGAGCTGTGTGTTAGTGGGCATCCTGACACTCCTGCTTGCCCCCTCCCCCCTCAAGAGACTTTCTCCACACCAGGGAGAAAGTGTCGCATTACTGTGTGAAGTTACAGACAGAAGAACAGGAAGTGAGGATTTCTCAGAAGAAATAAGGACATTTAAAAGCAAAATAGAAGGATGAGGTAAGTGAAGGAGAACTGCGCTAAGGTAAAGGAAGCTATTTAGTTTTTTTTTTTTACCTTTACAACCCCTTTAAAGCTCAACCCAATTCAGAAATGTTTTATACGTTTTAGATAGACATTAAAGTTTAATTTTGTTGATGTCACAATGTAGAGAATACGATTTCCTATCATCTGTGCCCAGTCTTGCCACACAGAGTTAATCCAGTGCTGAGCAATCCTCTTTTTATTGTTCAGTGAAATAAAACAGACTTCCAGATAAAGACCAAAGTCCTTGCTTGAGTGACAGGTTATTTACATATCTCGTGCACTAGCTTGCAGACAGGCACAGCTTCTTGTCTATGTATATTCTGATGGCTGTTTACACTGAACTGTGGATCACCCCATATTTTGAAAACATTTTATCAAAACACAGGAAAGACAGCCAATCCTGGGAGAGCTGGACGGGAGAGGAGAGGAGGAGAGGGGAGGGGGATGTGAATTGTGCACTTTACAGAAGCTGTGCTTTGGGTTTACATCCACTTTAATGGGAGGAAGAAAAGAAAATCACTAAATTCCCACATCAACACAGTCAGTGTTGATGGGAAATTCCTCCCGTGGAGCCATTGTGCTCTCCCAGCAGTAGGGGAGCCATACCCACCAGGGAACACAGTGAATACTGCTAGCAGCTATAATAGCCACTAGCAATAATCACATGTAAAATCTGACAGGCTGGTTGTACCTAAGTTGATTCAGCCTGCCACTACATGGTTCGAATCTCATCTGGAACCTGCTGAACCAGCTGAGATTCGAATTGTTTATGGCTGGCTTATGGGAAACATTTAATTTTTTTTATTTTTACACCTTACCCTGCAATTAAAGCTGCAAGTCTGTTTGAGTAAGACCTCGTACACAGGACCGAGGAACTCGTCGTAAATGAAACATTGTTTTCCTCGACGAGTTCCTTGTTAGGCTTGTCGAGAATCTTGACAAGCTTTCTTTGCGTACACACTGTCAAGACCAAATCTCGTCGTTCTCAAACGTGGTGACGTTCAACACGTACGACGGCAGGGGAAGTTCGATTCCACTGTGCAACCCTTGGGGCTGCTTTTGCTAATCTCATATTACTGCATGTTAAGTAAAAGTTTGGTAAGAGACGATTTGCACTTTTCAGTCTGTTACAGCGTGACAAATGTGCTATCTCCATTACAAACGCTACTTTTACCGAAGGTGCACTCCCGTCTCATACTTTATTCTGAGCATGTGCGGGTTTCTAAGCCAGTGTTTCTCAACTCCAGTCCTCGGGGCGCACCAACAGGTCATGTTTTCAGGATTTCCCTCAGATCAAACTGCTGTGGTAATTACTAAGGCAGTGAAACTGATAAAATCACCTGTGCACAATAATGGAAAGCCTGAAAACAAGACCTGTTGGTGCGCCCCGAGGACTGGAGTTGAGAAACACTGTTCTAAGCACACACACAAACGTGTTTCTAGTCGAAAACCAGCCCGACGAGGAACACGACAAGGAAATTGAGACTCCCGTCGAGGAAAAAGAGAACTTGTTCTCTTTTTTTCTCGTCGAGTTCCTCGACAGTTTTCTCGATGAAAAACATACACACGATCGTTTTCCTCTGCAAAAAAGCTCTGCCACCAAGTTTCTTGATGGATTCTGTCGAGGAAAACGGTTGTGTGTACGAGGCCTAAGTCTCTACCAGCTTTGCACATCTAGAGAGTGAAATGTTTGCCTGTTCTTTGCAAAATTGCTCAAGCTCTGTCAGATTGGATGGAGAGTGTCTGTGAACAGCAATTTTCAAATCTTGCCACATAATTCTCAATTGGATTTAGGTCTGGACTTTGACTGGGACATTCTAACACATGAATTTGCTTTGATCTAAACCATTCTATTGTAGCTCTGGCTGTATGTTTAGGGTCATTGTCCTGCTGGAAGGTGACCCTCCACCCCAGTATCAAGTATTTTGCAGGCTCTAACAGATTTTCTTCTAAGATTGCCCTGTTATTTGGCCCCATCCATTTAAAACATGTTCTATTTTTTTTCACCGATGGAAAGCAAACCACACACGATGGGGCCCACACACGATCGGTTTGACCAGTCTGTTTTCATCGGACAAACCGATCGTGTGTACAGGGCTTAATAGTTGTCCTGTGGACAGATTCTCCCACCTGAGCTGTGGATCTGTGCAGCTCTTACAGAGTTACCATGGACCTCTTGGCTGCTTCTCTAAATAATGCTCTCCTTGCCCCGTCTGTCAGTTTAGGTGGATGGCCATGTCTTGGTAGGTTTGCAGTTGTGCCATACTCTTTCCACAACTGGATTGAACAGTGCTCCGTGAGATGTTCAAAGTTTGGGATATTTTTTATAACCTAACCCTGCTTTAAATGTCTTTACAACTTAATCCCTGACCTGTCTGGTGTATTCCTTGGCCTTCATGATGCTGTTTGTTCCTTAAGATTTTCCAACAAACCTCTGAGGGAGTCACAGAACAGCTGTGTTTATACTGAGAATAAATTACACACAGATGGACTCTATTTACTAAATAGGTGACTTCTGAAGGCAATTGGTTCCACTAGAATTTTAGTTAGGGGCATCAGAGTAAAGGGGGCTAAATACAAATGCACGCCACACTTTTCAGATATTTATTTTGAAAATCATTTATAATTTTCCTTCCACTTCACAATTATGTGCCACTTTGTGTTGGTCTATCACATAAAATCCCAATAAAATACATTTACGTTTTTGGTTGTAATATGACAAAATGTGGAATTAAATTTGGGATTTATTTACTTTATTCTACTCTCAGTGATAATGGTAAATGGGATAAACCAACAGGGTCAATCTCCGACAGACAGCAAAAAAAAAAAAAAACTGGCAGGTGTTCTAATCCCTCTCAACTCTATCTAGAGCAAAAAAAATACAAGTTTGCCTTTGGTGATAGCGGTACTTTAAATTACGGTAGATTTAATTTGCACTTGGTGATTAAAACTATCATTATTTTTAGTTTCTTCTATTAGCAGACATGCTTAAATAAGCATAAGCTTTTGAGAGCAGAGTGAGAAGATAATGAGCTCATCTGTGCGTTGATTCTCCTTTTACTGTCCAGTCACAGGTTGGAGCAAGGCTCTGTTAGTGAGAGGGGAAACTGCAGCAGAAAAAGTTCAGGTCCCTTACCCTGCTAGTCAGTGCTATGCTGTGGGATAGAGCTGCGTAAATCTCAGGACAGAAATAAAATTCCTTTGGGAGGTGAGCGATTTCCAATATAGAAATATCCTCTGTGTAAAGTTCAGGTTATATATATAAACCTTTAAGTCTGCAATACATTTTAAAATAGAAGGACTGGTTCTGTCATTTATGGTGCAAAGCATAAAGCAGGCCCTGGCATTGAAAAAGTTAAATACAATTTAATTAATAATTTCAACATGCCCTTCTTTTTATGAGATCTGAGTATTATAAGCACCATGGGCCTAATCCTCAAAAACCCGGCGCAACGTAACTTTTTCCATTAAAGTTACACCGCCGCAAAATCTCTAACTAAGTGCCCGATCCACAAAGCACTTACCTAGAAATTTTGAGCGGTGTAACTTAAATCCGGCCGGCGCAAGGCGTTCCTCTTCTCCAGGGGGCGATTCCCATTTAAATTAAGTGCGCTCCCACACCGGCTGTACTGCGCATGCTCATGTGACATCATTTTCCCGACGTGCATAGCGCGAAATTACGTTACGTCGGGCTTTGTGGATTGCGACAGGACAATAAAGTTGCGTCGGGTAAAAAAAAAGATACGGCGCCAAAAAAAAATTTTAAATTAAAAAAAAATTGCGTCGCTAGCAAGAAAGGTCTGTTTTTACAAGGTGTAAACAGTTTAAACCTTGTAAAAGCAGCCCTAATTTTGCGTTTGCAAAATAAAACTTACGGAGAAAAAACTAAGCTGAAAAGCTTTGTGGATCTCCGTAAGTCCTAATTTGCATACCCGAGGCGGCATTTCGACGCGAAATGCCCCCAGCGGCGGGTGCGGTACTGCATCCTAAGATCCGACAGTGTAATTCGATTACACATGTCGGATCTTCGTCCTAACTATGGGAAAATGATTCTGTGGATCAGTTCCATAGTTAGGACCAGGGATACGACGGAGTAACAGCAGTTACTCCGTCGTATCTCTTTTGAGGATTAGGCCCCACATTTTTAGTAATGTAGGAGGTTGCATTATTGGACAAGTGTGTATTACACAATGACAAGGTAAATAATTAATCAGTCTTACATCCTCCAAGTTTTATTTCAAGTTAATCAATCTATTTTACAAATCAAGATGTTCAGCTGCAAGTATTGTTTGCTCAGTGTATGTGTAATACCATCAGTTCTTATGCCCTGCTTTATGTTCTTCATTATATCATTTTCACTCGTATACTGAATTATTACAACCAAAGCTACTAATTAGCAATGGCAATCAATAACATCTTAATTGTAATCATTGCTATTTAGGAGATTGTACTTTCTCCCACTTCTTTAATTACAAAGCATTAATTAAATTGGCATTACACAAAGAGTATATACTGCACATATTTTATTAGGATTAAAATGCTAATTACATTTAATTATGTATCTCTGATGAAGTTCGTTTTTGATGAATACCTGTACTATAAAAAATGTAATTTGCAAATGTTTTGTAAGCTTCGTTCTTTTATAGAAATGTCAGATGTAATTGAAGTGCATTGAAAAAATGTGCTATTTGTAACAAGTTAAAAATGCTATATATTGAAAAAAAGGGGAGTTTCGAGGCAGGAAAAAAACAATTTTGAGATTAGTGATGGTCATACTTGGAATCAATCTAAAGGGAAGCTCAACCCAAAAGAGGAAGCTATGCTTGTTCACCCCCCCCCTGCTTCTCTACTGACACTTTTTGGGGGGGAAACGGATATCTGGTTTTGACAGGTACCTGCTTCCACTTCTGGGTAAGATCGTCGACTGGTGATCTATGACAATTTTTTGCCCCTTCTCATTCCCGCTGCCTTCTGGAACACACACAGGTCCTAGGAGATGGCAGGACCATCCAGAAAGTGCAGTGAGACTCACACATGGGCAGTTGGAAACCGGCTGTGAAGAATTACAATGCCAACGCCTGCACCCAAAGCCAATTGACGAATTGGCTCGGGGTGCCGGCATTGCGGAATCCCTGGACAGATAAGTGTCCTTATATTAAAAATCAGCAGTATTTAAAGGCTGCCGACTTAAAAAGAAATTGGCCGGAGCTCCTCAAAAACTACTTTAATTAAATTGTATAATGAAAACAAAAAAGCGCGATTAGTACATCTATATTTCCCCATGCAATATCATTGTATTAGGCCATTGTGATATAAATGTCTAATATGTTGTTGACAGCATTACCATGCTTCACTTTTCATGAGAGCAAGATTTGTTTTCATTATGATTGCCATTCAAAAAATATAAGTAATTTGTAATAACATTAGCGTTAAAATAGCCAGTTGCCACTGTTGGAAGTGAATGTTCTCATATTTAAACAATTGATCCACAGCCTTGAAGCACAGTGATCAAACTGTTAAATAGTCTCCTATAAGCACTTGCCATACTTTAGTTTCCATGACAGCGGAAATGTTTCACCTTGATGGGCACCTAGAACATATAAGTATTTGCAATAATATTAATGTTAATATAGTCTTATAAGCCTAACCACGCTGGAAGACAAAGATAAAGTACACTCTTTTTTGTTCATCGGTATATTGTGTAGCAGAACATTGTGTTTCTTATACTCGGCATTATGAAAGATTTCACTTTTTTTTCTTTCCGTAAATAGTCTCAACAAAGCATTAAAGGTTAATGCAATATTAACATTACAAACTCTATTTATGAATAACTAGATTGTTAATTTCTGCTTGGTTTTATTGTTGTAAATAAAAAAAAATTTAATATATAATTTGCAAACATAAAACCCTTGATATTTTTAGGCTGAAGCATTTGTAAATACTTTTTCTTCTAGCAGGAGAAAAGTTATTTAAAAAAATGTGCCTAAGCTGTGTTTTTGAAAACGTGTTTAGGCGCGTTAAGTGCTTAGGCATTTGTTTATTTAATTTGCAAAAATATTCATCTATTGGGGGTGGCCATTGAAATGAAATAAAAAATGCTCAAGCACTAAACCTGCCTAGCCCTTAGGCGTGTTGTGATACGTTTACACTTGTTTAGTCACATTTGTAATTTTTTCTCTGACAAAACGCTTCTCTCTTGAATGCACAAATTATGTTTTTTTCTCTGCCTTTAAAGCACAGTTCCACCCAAAAGTGGAACTTACGCTTTTCAAAATCCTCCCCCCCTCCTGTGACACATTTGGCACCTTTTGGGGGGGGGAGTCTACGCCACTTCCCGTCCCCCCGCTGTCTTCTGGGAAACACACTATTCCCAGGAGAGAGCGGGGACCAGTGACGGTGTGCCATGCTATTTGCGCATGCGCAGTAGGGAACCGGGCAGTGAAGCCACAAGGCTTCACTTCCTGATTCCCTCACCGAGCATGATGGCGGCAGCATCTGAGGACCGAGCAATTGCTCAGCCTCGTCTGCTGACATTTCGGGCGTGCTGGACAGGTAAGTGTCTATTTTTTAAAAGTCAGCAGCTGCAGTATTTGTCTGGACCTCTGCTTTAAGGGCCCCTGCCTTCTGTAAACACCTATATGTGCATGGGCACATTGGTTAGCATGGAGGGGAATTTAAAGAAAGAATACAAAAGTAAAAAGCCTGTAAACATGTGTTTTCTTTTAGCTCAAATGTGCAAGAGGCCTAAAAGACAAAATAAGGCTTTTACTTGGTACACTGTCTACATAATATACCTTTTTTGTCTTTTTTATTATTATTTATGCTTTAATGTTATTATTTGAAATCAAAACCGCACTGCACTAGGTACAAAAATAAATTGTAAATTGAACAAATCAGGAAATGTAATTATCCCCAGCAGCTATACCAGGGGTAGGCAACCTTTTGAGCACAGTGTGCCGAATTTTTTTTTCAAAGAAATTGAGTGTGCCGATATTATAACAAAAAAGGTCAACTTCGCACTCTCAATCAGGAAAAGGATTTTTTATAAAGTAAATGCTGTAAACTACTTTAGTAGTGAGAAATGAACATCCTGCATCCTGCATCCTGCATCCTTTTATAGGGAAGACTCGATCGATGGTGTCAGTCCTACAGCCACACCCCCCTACACTAGTAAACACACACAAAGTAATCCCCAAATGTTACAGCACCCCCTGTGTTTAACTCTCAAACTGCAACTGTCATTTTCACAATAAACAATGCAATTTAAATGCATTTTTTGCTGTGAAAATGACAATGGTCCCAAAAATGTGTCAACATTTTCCGAAGTGTCCGCCATAATGTCGCAGTCACGAAAAAAATCGCTGATCGCCGCCATTACTAGTAAAAAAAATAAAAAAAATAAAAATGCAAAAAAACTATCCCCTATTTTGTAAACGCTATAAATTTTGCGCAAACCAACCGATAAACGATTATTGCGATTTTTTTTACCAAAAATAGGTAGAAGAATACGTATCGGCCTAAACTGAGGAAAAAAAAAAATTTATATATGTTTTTGGGGGATATTTATTACAGCAAAAAGTAAAAAATATTGAATTTTTTTTAAAATTGTCGCTCTATTTTTGTTTATAGCGCAAATAATAAAAACCGCAGAGGTGATCAAATACCACCAAAAGAAAGCTCTATTTGTGGGGAAAAAAGGATGCCAATTTTGTTTGGGAGCCACGTCGTACGACCGCGCAATTGTCTGTTAAAGCGACACAGTCCCGAACTGTAAAAACCCCTTGGGTCTTTAGCCAGCATATTGGTCCGGGGCTTAAGTGGTTAAACGGAAAAAAAATTACCCTTTAGAACCTCTTTAATGCAATTTGACGCTTGTGATATGTGATAAGTAAAACATAAAGCTAGAATACAGTTCTAAGAACCACATAGGGTTTGCTTTAGATTCACAGTTACCTTTCACCACTAAGTGAAAGAGAAAGGAAAGGTGGTTTCACTTTCCCTTATTGTAGAACTAAATAGATTTTTGCAGAGTTAAAACCCCTGTCAGATTTTTATTCGTTATCTGTGTCCCATTGTGTAGATTTCCCTTCACTTTCTGTCCAACAGTCAAAAGGCCAAAAGAGGGAAATAAAATAAGAAAAACAATCATAATTTGTAACTCTTAAGTTGACCCTGTCCTCACAGTACACATACCGTGTACTTATCACATGCAGTAAAAGGTAGGCAATGATCTCTTACTGAAACTTCTTGTGTCAGGTAAGTCTGTTCTTTCATTTTTCAGCAAACAGCTTTACAGATTCCATTAACCTCCAACACTTCCAGGAGTGTTGGAGAGATTTCTGCAGCCTGTTCCTGTTCCCTGCAGACATCTGTTTTTCTTTGAATTGATTGTGGCTGTAAGTGGCTTTGCCCACACAGGTCTCTGTGACATCTTCTGCCAAGGCAGAGGGACTCAGCCGATAATTCGGCAGTGAGGTAGTTACGTCACAATATTTGTGGTTTATTGATTACTTTTTTCAGACCCATAAACTATGACCTGGGGGTAAGCAATGCATGAGTCTGTTCCTTTGGTCATAGTTGGTACATTTACTATTTAAAGATGGACAATGACTTTAATTTCTTGTGCTGGTATCATAGGTATTATATATGGAAGGTATTGTCTCTAACAGAGTCACAGATTAAAAAAAGAAAAAAGCTTTGGCTGTATTTGGAATTTAAATTCCTTTTCTTTTACTTTATGTATATAATCTGCTTGGATGATTCACAACTGTTTATGCATTCAGGATGCACACTACATCTACATTATCTCACCAGATAACCAGGACACATAATTATACATTTAATAATACATTTTATGGTGCTGCTTCTGTTTTTTATTTATGGAAACGTAACAGTTTATGGGGAGTACTTTAATTTTAAGTCTAATTCCAGTTAACGCAAATACATATTTTTTATCATTTTTATCATTAGCTATGAATCTGTGTCGACTTTAGCCAACTGATTACGTGTTAGCAAAAACCAATTTTTTTTTATTTCTCTCAACCATGATTGGATATTCATAACATATGTTCACCTTATTTACAAACAACTTGAGCAGGCTCCAATTTTTTCTAATCCCAATGAGTTTCTGGAGGTGAAAGGTAGGGCAGTGACAGGAGTTCCTTTAAAGAAACTCCAGGATTAAAAATAAAAACAATACATGTAGATATGTGTATTTTTAAAATAGCTACTGTAAGTACATAGATATGACTTGATAGCAGCCTCTTGCAATCCAAGGCTGGGAGAGGGAGCACTAGCAGGGTTGGGACAAGGGGTGGGCAGAAGGGCCATGAGCCCTGGGTGCTGCAGATGTATAGGGAAGAGGGGGCACAATGCGATCATCAGCAGTGTATTAAACATCAAGCTGTTGCTGAAGTTGGCCCTGGCCAATACATAAGGGCCAAGTTTAGTAGCATAGCACCTGGGAGAGTGCCAGTGGGGTGCCAAGTGCTGGGGTGCTCTCAGTGATCCTGCATCCAGCACTAGAAGAACCCCAGCACTACAGTCAGGTGGAGTTGTCTCCACTCAACAGGTGGAGGCAGCCTCCTTTCCAGATGTGTTGTCATTTCCAGGGCAGGAAGAGAGTGGTGCCACACAGGAGTGAGAGAGCATTTAAGGTAGAAGCAGACTCACTTGTAAGTAATGGGCATAGGAGAGCTTGAAGTTTAACGCTTTGGGTAGTGAGTTGGTAAATTAACATTGCTAATAGCCAGTAATTCAAGGGGTTAATAAACACTGTCAGTGGAAACAATTGCAGCCTGAATGGGGTCACTCAACACTGCCACTTGCCATTGCTAAAGTAGTGAACAGTGGCAGTGTTTATTAACCTCTTCACGTTGCATTTGTGGCCAGTGGTGGTTTTTATTAACCCTTTCATGTTGCATTCTTGTCCAGTGCAGCTAATAAACAAATGGGGGGGGGGGGGTGTATTTAATTTGCACTGTAAAAAAAGCAGTGCAGCGCTACTCACAAAATGATGAAAGTCCAAAAAAAAAAATTAATCAAAATGAAGAGAGGATAAGGGTGACTTCTGGAACCTCAATAGGTGATCGGATAAAGACTCCTTATAAAACAGTCAAGTATCCTTAGATAAAAGTACAAGCCGCTCACCTTAGCAGATGGACCTGTGGGTGAGCAGCAGGTCAAATGCGCTGTCCCTCTAATAAGGGGGTATTATAAGATGATAACGGTGCCTCCTCGGTCGATCCTTTTCTCCAAACCGACTTTCAGTGGCGGATGGTCATCTGGTATACTCTCATGTAGTTGAATGGCATGAAAAAGTATAAAGTAGACACATAGTGCTCTCCGTATAGTAACCAAAATGCAATAAGTTTATTTAAAATAAAAGTACTCACAAAAGAGGCACTATATCCTAGTGCGTAGAATATGAGCATATATCGATAAAATACCAAGTAGGTGGCTGTCCTGACATCAAAATTGGGAGCCCCCCGTTTAATTTGCACTGCCACTGACCATCAATGCAGAAAGTTTAGGAGGCTACAAATGAAAGGGGGTTTTAAAAGCATACCACCATTGACCGCCAATGCAGGTGTTATTACCAGGCATCAATGCTTAATATTATTATTGTGCAATCTGGCACCAATGCTGGGAATTATTGTGTAAACTGACACCAATGCTGGGGGGTTACTATTGTGTAAACCTACACCAGGGATATGCAATTAGCGGACCTCCAGCTGTTGCAGAACTACAAATCCCATGAGGCATAGCAAGACTGTGACAGCCACAAGCAGGACACCCATAGGCAGAGGCATGATGGGACTTGTAGTTTTGCAACAGCTGGAGGTCCGCTAATTGCATATCCCTGACCTACACCAATGCTAGTGGTTATTACTGCAGAACCTGAAGCCAATGCAGGTGGTTACTATTGCGGTAACTGGCTCCAATGCTGGGGATTATCATGGAAGCTGACCCTAATGCTGGGGGCTCTTATTGCATAAACTGGCACCAATTCTGAGGTTTTTGCCCTGGGCACTGGATGACCCCGGCCTGGCACTGAGCACAAGTAGCTAATCAGGTGAGTTTTCAAGCTTACTGGATACATGCTGACAGAAGAGAGCAGAATGATAGTGAAAGCATGATAGTCCAATTATATTGTATGAATTGTCAAGGTGAATCTACAACACATACAAACAAGATAGTAAGGCTTGTGTTCCTTTTACAGGCACAAACACTTCAATTATCTGATGTTCTCTTTTAAACTTACAGATGGCCTGATGATATATACCATTTTCAAATCTCCATTGTATTTCAGGGGAATATGGTGAAATTTGCAAGGGTTGCTTGAAACTCCCAAGCAAGAGAGAGCTTCCAGTCGCAATACAGACTCTCCGAGCTGGCTGCTCAGAAAAGCAGAAGCGCTCATTTCTGGCAGAGGCTAGCATAATGGGACAGTTTGACCATCCCAACAGCATACGCCTAGAAGGAGTCATCACTAGAGGTAAGAAAAATTGTCTAGAGCTTTAATAAACTCACCCAGGTTGCCAAAATGAACCACGCATCCCATCCATTCCTCATAATTCTGTACATACAGCATCTTTAGTGAATATTTTCCACTACAATCAATCATTCATTATGCCCCGTACACACCATCACTTTATGTGATGAAAAAAAATGACGTTTTTAAAAACGTCACTTTAATTGACCGTGTGTGGGGGAAAACGTTGTTTTATGTCTTCTAAAAAACGACCAAAAAAAATTGAAGCATGCTTCAATTTTATGTGTCTTTTTTCAAAACGTCAACTTTTACTTCACAGAAATTGACCGTGTGTAGCAAAAACGTTGTTTAAAACGACGTTTTTTCATCCGCGCATGCCCAGAAGCTACTTATGGAGCAAGCTTCAATGGAAAAACGTGGTGAACGTAACCTCGCTTTGCTAGAACATTGTGAGAAAAACGATGGTGTGTAGGCAACTTCGTCTTTGAAAATTGAAGTTTCAAAAACGTCATTTTTTACTTCACAGAAAATGTCGTTTTTTTTCATCACATAAAGTGATGGTGTGTATGCGGCATTAGAATTCTGTTTGTGTTGCCTAAGTAATAGATTAGAGGGTCTGGCAGAAAGATTCAACACTATATGGGAAGTTTAAGAAAACTAGGAAATATACATAAAAGTAAGCAGTGGACAAGATGAGGAGTAGGGTAGAATAGGAGGAGATGAAGAGAGACGAGGGAGACTGACAGAGGGGGGAGGAGGGGTGAAAGGTGGAGAGGGGGTTGGGGAGGGGGGAGCATATTTATACGAGGCTAAGGGTATTATAAATGTGTTGATTAAATAATGTATATGTGTTTGTTTTATCATCTAAAATCAAATAAAGTTTTTGTTAAAAAAAAAAAGAATTATGTTTGTGTTTTATATATTGCTTATACCAGTTTATTAGATTATTGGTAGCAGCTTGCATGCAATAATGTTTAAAGAGACATTGTCACTGGGTTGCACTGATAAATGTTTACTCTGTAATGAATGCTGTAAACATTATACATACTTGTGTACCCAATACTTTTTTGGCTTGATGGTTCTTTTAACATTTTAATGGTTCAAATTAATTGCAAAGTTAATAGTGAGCTGACACTTTGGGAAGTGTTGGATCCAACTATCTGCACAGCCCCTTTCCCTGATATGTCTTGGCTCCCAGAAATGCACTTAGGCTGATGGGAGCCACTTGGAGACAGTGAACTGTCATCATATGGTCCTGATAGCTCTAGACTAATTATCCAGTCAGGATCACACTAGAGAAAAAATGTCCCTACAGTTACTGTAACTATCATCGAGTAGACCCATTTAAACCAGTAATGTTGAGCATATCTATCATATCCCATCATTGTCAGATTCCAAATCAACATTAATTGATTTGCTTTATTACTGAAAAATCAATATACTATTATGTTCCTGTGTTTTAATGCAGGCACCATGTATAACTTACATATATGTTGAAATTATGACACAACTCTTACTACTTTACAGGTAATACAATGATGACTGTAATGGAATACATGGGTAATGGTGTTCTGGATTCCTTTTTAAGGGTATGTAATTCTCAAATTGAAGTATCTATGCTTTAGTTATGCATGTTAAAGCATCAATCCACCCAAACTGATATCTCATTTTGGAACAGGTATCAGGAGTAAGGTTAAGTTTCTAAACCCATGAAAAGTAAATGCTTTTGGCTTTGAGGTATTTGACAGGCAATGAGGCAGCAATATGCTGCCTCATCACTGTCTGATTAGCCCCATAACTGCTGCACCAGAAATTTGCTTGCGTTGTGTTCAAGCGCAACAGGAACGATCATTTTTGAACCAAAGCATCACCACTGCGGTACGTGAAACTATCCTTATCTGCTTAAAGTTTTTGTAAACCTCAGACATGAAATATGAACAAAGCACTACATGTCATTTCTGTCTGCTGCATTGTTCCTCTGCTATCTGTATGAGTTACCAGTACTTCTGACAAATTTTTCTGACACCAAGAGAAAATATTGATTGACAGGCTCAGCTCTGTTCCTGTGCGAAGGGTGAAGGTTCCTTATTCCAATCAGTTCTCACTGAGCTTTTCAGGGAGTAACTTTCAAACCTTCTTTTTGAAAGCTCAGACAAGCATTATACATTCTGCTGTAGAGAAGAGAAAACTGCAGATAAATAGGTAGAATTTATGTAGGAGGATTTTTTTTCATCTCTGTGTATCAGCTGAGGCCAGTCACTTCGCTGGGTAAATGTAAGAGTTTACAACCACTTTCAGAGGGGATGGTTGAAGGTCAAGTTATTTGTGATCTCACTGGGGAGATTCCCCTTTTCTATTTATCCAATTGATTATTGTCCCTGAGAAAAAAAGTTGTGTGAAAACCAAAACTTTACAGTTATCACCAGGGCAAGGATAAAGAGAAGGGGCCAGATTCAGGTAGATTGGCGCATCTTTGTTCCGGCGTATCGCATCTCATATGTGCTATGCCGACGTATCCCAGAGAGGCAAGCTGAGTATTCACAAAGCACTCGCTCCCTACGTTGCGCCAGCGTAACGTAAATCATTTGGCGTAAGCCCGCCTAATTTGAAGTAGGTGGACGGTGGGCGTGATTCATTTAAATGAACCGTGACCCCATGCAAATGATGGTCCGAACGAATGGCGCATGCGCGCGCATGCTCAGAATCACGTCGAATATACTCCCTAGGATACGCCGGCTCAATGCCTACGACGTTAACGTAACCTACGCCCAGCCCCATTCACGTACTACTACGTAAACGACGACGGCTGTTCCGTCGTCCATACCTTTGCATGGGATGCGCCTCCTATAGGTGGAATAACTTTACGCCAGACGTATGCCTTACGTAAACGGCGTATACTACTGCGACGGGCGCAAGTACGTTCGTGAATCGGCGTATCTCGGTCATTTGTATATTCAACGCGTAAATCAATGGAAGCGCCCCTTGCGGCCAGCGTAAATATGCGCCCAGGCTCCGACGGCATAGGAAACTTACGTCGTCGGATGAATCCAAATTTCAGGCGTATCTTGTATTAAGAATCAGGCGCATAGATACGACGGCGCATCCGTGCACTTACGCGGCATATCAGTAGATACGTCGGTGTAAGTGCTTTAGGAATCCGGGCCAAGATCTTTTAATGGACACACCTGGTAATGCGACAACTGTCTACAAAGAGATTACTTTGCAGAGGTTTCCTCTCATTTTTTGTTGTGCCTCTTGGACAAGAGTGGAAGAGAAATCTCTTCAATAACATTTTCATCACCACTCTACCTGGAGAACATGAATAAGTTGATTGTGACATAAGACTTATCGAAGGTACTGAGTACTCAAAAATCATGTGAAAAAATACTCCAGTTATCTAATCATGTGAAAAGCCAATTCATCTTCACTTTGAATATGTAATCTTGTGCAGATGCTTTTCACATTATTGAATATACACTGAGAAAAATTATAAATTCAACACTTTTGTGTTTGCCCCTATTTATCATGAGCTGAGCGCAAAGATCTACGACTTTTTCTATGTATACAAAAGGCATATTTCTCTCAAATATTGTTCACAAATCTGTCTAAATGTGTGTTAGTGAGCACTTCTCCTTTGCCGAATTAATCCATCCACCTCACAAGTGTGGCATATCAAGATGCTGATTAGACAGCATGATTGTTGTACAGGTGTGCCTTAGGCTGGTCACAATAAAAGGCCACTCTAAAATATGCAGTTTTATCACACAGCACAATGTCACAGATGTTGCAAGTTTTCAGGGAGCGTGCAATTGGCATGCTGACTGCAGGAAGGTCCACTGGAGCTGAATGTTCATTTCGTTACCATAAGCCATCTCCAAAGGCGTTTCATAGAATTTGGCAGTACATCCAACCGGCCTCATAATTGCAGACCACGTGTAACCACACCAGTTCAGCACCTCCACATCCAGCATCTTCACCTCCAAGATCATCTGAGACCAGCCACCCAGACAGCTTCTGCAAAAATTGGTTTGCATAACCAAAGAATTTCTTCACAAACTGTCATAAACCATCTCAGGGAAACTCATCTGCATGCTCGTCATCCTCATCAGGGTCTCGACCTGACTGCAGTTCGTCTTCATAACCGACTTGAGTGGGCAAATGCTCACATTCAATGGTGTCTGGCACTTTGGAGACCTCTCTTCACGGAAGAATCCTGTTTTTTTACTGTACAGGGCAGATGGCAGACAGCATGTATGGCATTGTGTGGGTGAGCGGTTTGCTGATGTCAACGTTGTGGATCGAATGGCCCATGGTGGTGGTGGGGTTATGGTATGGGCAGGCGTATGCTATGAACAATGAACACAGATGAATTTTATTGATGGCATTTTGAATGCACAGAGATACCGTGACGAGTAGTGTTGAGCGGAATACGCCATATTCGATTTTGCGATATATCACGAATATGTAGCCGAATATTCGAGAAATATTCGCTAAAATCGAATATTCGTGATATTTTATCCAAATGAAATTTTTGCGAAATTTCGCTATTGCGAA
Organism: Rana temporaria; assembly: GCF_905171775.1. NCBI lineage: Eukaryota > Metazoa > Chordata > Amphibia > Anura > Ranidae > Rana > Rana temporaria. Next base: position 292,108,111 of record NC_053490.1, read on the forward strand.
TGCGAAAATAATTGCGAAATTTCGACAAGTGCGGTAGGAGAACTCTGATTGGCTCATGCTGAAATCAAATATTCGTGATATATTATCGAAATTTCGCGAATGCGAAATTGATTGCGGAATTTTGACAACTGTGGTAGGAGAACTCTGATTGGCTCCGATGCAAAAGAAGGACGGAGAAAGTATTCGCTAATATTCTGAAATCGAATATTCGTGACATTTTATCCAAAAAACAATATTGCGAAATTGCGCTAATGCGGATGCGAAAATGATAGCGAAATTTTAACAACTGTGGTAGGAGAACTCTGATGCAAAAGAAGGGCGGAGAAAATAATCGCGCAATATTCCTATTGCCGAATATTCGCATTGCGAATATTCGGCAATATAAAATGATCGCTTCAGCTACTCGGCCCAGTGTCTCTAATCATACCAGCAATGCTTTTAGACGTCGATGGAGATCACTAGGATGTGATCTGTTTTAAAAATAAAATTGAAAAAATTTGAATATTCGGAATAGCGAATATTGGCCGCGAAATTCGATATATTCGCGAATACTCGAATATGCCATATTCGAGCCGAATATTCGCAATACGAATATTCGTGAGCAACACTAGTGACGAGATCCTGAGGCCCATTGTTGTGCCATTCATCCACGACCATCACCTCATGTTGCAGCATGATAATGCACAGCCCCATGTTGCAAGGATCTGTACACAATTCCTGGAAGCTGAAAACATCCCGGTTCTTGCATGACCAGCATACTCACTGGACATGTCACCCATTAAGCATGTTTGGGATGCTCTGGATCAGCGTATACGACAGCGTGTTCCAAGTGAGAAAATATACCGCTCTGTAAACTGCTGATCCCTTGGCTTTGCTTCCGTCCCACTGAACCAAAAGGGTGCTGGCTGTGCACTTCTTGAAACAATGTCTTTATTTAGCAAGTGAAGTTCAAAAAGCAAAAAACAACCAAAAACAATGCAGTCAAAAAGAAGAAGTGGACAAAAGGAAAAGGATGGCTGGCATGTTTCCTATCGTAAGATGCTTACTCATAGCGTGTTCCAGCTCCTGCAAATATCCAGCAACTTTGCACAGCCAATGAAGAGGAATGGATCAACATTCCACAGGCCACAAACAACAACCTGATCAACTTTATGCAAAGGACATGTGCTGTACTGCGTGAGGCAAATGGTGATCACACCAGATACTGCTTTTCTGACACCCCCCCCCCAATACAGTAAAACTGCACATTTTACAGTGGCCTTTTATTGTGGCCAGCCTAAGGCACACCTGTGCAATAATCATGCTGTCTAATCAGCATCTTGATATGCCACACCTGTGAGGTGGATGGATTATCTCAGCAAAGGAGAAGTGCTCACTAACACAGATCAAGCCCAGGTTCACACTGGGCTGCGGGAGTGAAGCCGTGCAATTTAAGCTGAACTCTCACACAATTTCACTCCCGCTGGTCAGTCCCGATTATGGTCACGATTACAGAGACATCTGTTGACTTATTTTATGTGCACAGAAGATGTGTGTGGGGGACAGATGTACAGAGGGGTAGCATATGTGTGTGGGGGACAGATGTACAGAGGGGTAGCAGATGTGTGTGGGGGACAGATGTACAGAGGGGTAGCAGATGTGTGTGGGGGACAGATGTACAGAGGGGTAGAAGATGTGTGTGGGGGACAGATGTACAGAGGGGTAGCATATGTGTGTGGGGGACAGATGTACAGAGGGGTAGCATATGTGTGTGGGGGACAGATGTACAGAGGGGTAGAGAGGGGGGACAGATATGTGTGTGTGTGTAGGGGGGACAGGTGTGCAGGGGGAGCATATATGTGTGTGGGGAACAGATGTGCAGGGGTGTACAGAGAGGAACTGATATGTGGGGGGGGGGTTGAGGGGAACAGAGGTGCAGGGGGGGTGCAGAGTGGAACAGGCATTCGGGGTGATACAGTGATGGGGTGTTCTGAAGTGTGAAGGTGGAAGAATTGGGGTGATCTGAGGCCTGAAAATAAAGGAATTGGGTCTATTTGAGGTGTGAAAGTTCAAGTCCACCTTTGTAAAAAAAAAAAAAAAAATTCAGATCTTTTTGCAGGTACAAAAATGTGCATTTATTATTGTTTCTAGTAAGAACCTTAAAGCATTGTCAGCATATCTGTCTGCTTGTACAGACAGGCAGTTACACAGTGGACTGTGGACCACGGCTGGCGTGAGGAAGCGAGCCAGTGCCATCCACTATTTGTCTTCGGGCCGGGTCCAGAGGCACATGTGCAAGCCTGTGGACCACGGCTGAAGAAATAGGTGCCGCAAAATTTTTAGTGAGAGGCAGAGCCAACGCGTGTGGGGGGCGGCAAAATTAGGTTTCGCCTAGGGTGTCAAAAATCCTTGCACCAGCCCTGGTTGTATGTGTGAAGATTCTCAACTCCTGTAGTAAATCAGCCCAACCGTGTCTCCTCATGTAATTTTGATAGAGTGTTCTTTTACACATCAATCACCTATAGGCTTGTTGCTTGTTTTGGGCAAAAGAGTGGGATTTGGAAAAACTATTTTCTATCAGACTTGCTTTATTTTATAACTTTAATCATACACTGATAAAGGGGAGAAAAATTAGAAGAGAGCATTTTATTTTGCGGTTTGTATGTCTGCTTTTATGTTTCATCACATAAATATAATTCTTTGAAGATGTGCATTGCTAACAATGTGTAGGCTGGCATCATTTATCCAACCCTAGCTATTATCTTAGTGGAATACATCAAGGACAGTTGTCCACTTGAAACCCCGGAGGCTTTTAAGCAGAATATTTGTGTGTCGCATCAGTTTGTTGTATTATTCGATTTAAAGCTAGAAAATTTAAATTCCCTCCCCTTCAGCACTTACACAGCACATGAAAACCACAGACCACAATAGCGAGCTTGTTCTTGGGAAAACATAAAAGGTGTAAAGAAAATAGAAGGTTGGAGGGTGTAAAACAAAAGCTGAACAGCAGACAATTTCTTCTGAGCTGATTATGACCGAGCACATAGAGCATTTACAAGACATCATGTATTACCATATAAGCTTCAGGCTGTGTGATTGTGTTAAAAAGCACGTTTGTATGAGCCTAAATGCTTCCCACCATGTAATGCTACTGCAGGTTTATGAATATGTTTGGCTGACTGGAAGCTTGTCTGTTATGTAGAATTTTATTACACTCTATGAAGTTTCCACAAACTATCTTCTGCTATATAAAGTCATTGATTTAAAGCATCCTATTTATAAATTACTGGAATATTTTTAATTTTCCAAGACATTAAACTAGGAATCTGAATGGTTAATAATGAGTAAGGCCCCGTACACACGACCGAGTTTCTCGGCAGAATTCAGCCAGAAACTCGATCAGGGCCGTATTCTGCCGAGAAACCCGGTCGTGTGTACACTTTTGGCCGAGGAAACCGACGAGGATCTTGTCGGGCCAAATAGAGAACATGTTCTCTATTTCCTCGTTAGTCAATGAGGAAACTTGGCTCGCCGAGATCCTCGGCGGCTTCACAAGGAACTCCACGAGCAAAAAGATGTGTTTTCCTCTTCGAGTTTCTCGGACGTGTGTACGGGGCCTAACACTTTCAGTTTAAATCCCGTTTTCTCTTCTTCAATTTTAGTTAACAAAACACAACAATGATTTGCAATAAATATATCACATTTGCCACGTACAATTCTTTAAAAAAAAAAAAAAATTATGTGCTCCTGAATTAACATTTTCAAACTGAATTGAGAATTTCACTGTATATTTCTCTGGCTGGCTTTAAAGCTAGGTTTTATATATAATTCATTGTATTACTGTGTATTACTTTTTGAGTATTATGACACTCATAGATAACTATGATTCAACTGTGTATAAATAGAATTGAAAAAAAAAGGATGCTGCTAAAAAGCATGATAATTATACCAATATCCAGTAATAGCCACTATTTAACCACTTTTGGTAACTGCTAGATGCTTTCTCTTGTACATTAAATGCTTATAGTATGCCTTAAAGACAGGCTCATTTCAACAAACCAAGTGACATTTTAGTTGTGTGTAAGTATGTGAGGATTATTTTAATTTATAGACTTGGGCAAAAAGGAGCATCTATTGCTTAAAGTGCATCTGTGTCCAGAGTTGCATATCCTTAACAAGCAGCAAAACAGGTCTTTACTAACTGTCTAGCTGTATGCACTGTAAAGTATTTCCTTTTTGCAGAGCCTCAAATAGCACAACCAATGCTCTGAAGTTGGGTTTCAGTTGGTTTCTGACAGCTTTAAAAGCTTCTACTATGGGACGTATAGGACAGCCAATATTATGCTCTCAAAGTAACAGCAAATATTTTAGAGCCTCTGCTGTGAACTTTGCAAATTAATTTCTCCATAATGGTGGTATTTGATCACCTCTACGGTTTTTATTTTTTGCGCTATAAACAAAAAAAGAGCGTCAATTTTGTTTTTTTTTTTATATTTTTTACTTTTTGCTATAACAAATATCCCCAAAAAAGATATAAAAAAACATTTTTTTTCCTCAGTTTATGCTGATACGTATTCTTCTTCCTATTTTTGAGAAAACAAATCGCAATAATCGTTTATCGATTGGTCTGTGCAAAATGTATAGCGTTTACAAAATAGGGGAAAGTTTTATGGCATTTTTATTAATCATTTTTTTTTACTACTAATGGCAGCGATCATTATGGCGGACACATCGGACACTTTTGACACATTTTTGGGACCATTGTCATTTTCACAGTGAAAAGTGCTATACAAATGCACTGATTACTGTGAAAATGACAATGGTAGTAAACGGGTTGACCACTAGGGGGCAATGTAGGGCGCAGTCATGGAGCTTTGGACCAGGTCGCGAGTGCGCGGCCGGTGGCATGCTTGCACCCCATGGCTGGGCTCTTAAAGGGGACATGTATATATATACACGTCCCTGTGCCCAGCCGTGCCATTCTGACGACATATTTCGTTGTGCGGCGGTCCTTAAGTGGTTAAAGTGTTTTTTTGGCTTGTTCAGAATACTATTAATATTCATGTAAATACTTAATGTGCATAGACTGAACATCGATTCACACTTAAGAAACTCAATCACTTTGCACATTTAGGAAATTCTAAAGCTCAATGCTATACTTACCCACTTATACATACAGAACTGAACCTCAGTGGTATAATTACCCGGCGCGTCACTGAGATGCTGATGCACGTGCCTCCTCCAGGTACCCGCGATCGGCAGTGACAGAGCAGGGACGTGGATCTCTGTGTGTAAACACAGAGATTCACCTCCTGTCAGGGAGAGGAGACCGATGCTGTGTCTCTTGTACATAGTGACATAGATCGGTCACCTCCCCCAGTCAGTCCACTCCCCCCACAGTAAGAATCACTCCCAAGGTACACATTTAACCCCTTCCTCATCCCCTAGTGTTAACCCCTTTCCTGCCAGTCACATTTATACAGTAATCAGTGCATATTTATAGCACTGTTCGCTGTATAAATGTGAATGGTCCCAAAAATGTGTCAAAAGTGTCCGATGTGTCCGCCAAAGTGTCCGATGTGTCCGCCGCAATATCGCAGTCCTGACAAAAATCGCATAGTAAAAAAAATGAAAATAAAAATAAATGTCAGAATTCTATCCCCTATTTTGTAGCCGATATAACTTTTGCGCAAACCAATCACTTTAAGCTTATTGCGTTTTTTTTAACCAAAAATTTGTAGAAGAATACATATCGGCCTAAACTGAGAAACAAAATAGTTTTTTTGAAAAAAAAATTGGATATTTATTATAGCAAAAAGTTAAAAATATTGTGTTTTTTTCAGAATTGTCGCTTTTTTTTGTTTATAGCGCAAAAAATAAAAACCGCAGATGTGATCAAATACCACCAAAAGAAAGCGCTATTTGTGAGAAAAAAGGACGTAAATTTTTGCCAACTCCTGCTGAATCAGCCAAAAGTCAATTTAAAAATCAACAGAGCTGGGTGGAAGATTCTTGGTTAAACAGTGACTGCATCCTATAAGATGCAACCACTGTTTAGGTAATAAGGCAACCAAAATTTCTGAGGCTGCTGAATACAACATCCATCCATGCTAAACATTTAAATCATCTTAAATCATCAGTTAAACATCTAGGGCCATATTCTCAAACAAGTTACGCCGGTGTATCTACTGATACACCGGCGTAAATCGAATTTCCAGCCGGCGTATCATTATTTTGTATTCACAAAACAAGATACGCCGGATTTAGGCTAGGATTCGACTAGAGTAAGTCACTTACACTGTCGGATCCTAAATGTAATTTGCCGCCGGCCGCTAGGTGGCGTTTACGTTCAGGTCTCATTTGTTTATGCAAATGAGCCTGATACACCGATTCTCGAACGAAATCGCGTCGCGTAACCGTCGCTAACGTCGTTTGCGTAAGCGTAAGGTTACCCCTGCTATATGAGGGGTAACCTTACGCCAGTCCCACGTATGCCATGTTAAGTATGGCGTCGGGTCCGCGTCGTCTTTTCCCGTCGGGTACGTCTATTTAATAAGTCGTTCTTGAATACGGCTTTACGTCAATGACGCACAAGTCGGCGTCATTGACGTTTTCCGCCGAGAACTGGAGCATGCGCACTGGGCTATTTTTAGCCCGGCGCATGCGCAGTTCGATCGAAACGGGGGCGTGCTTAATTTAAATATAAGCTGCCCCCTTTGAAATACGCGGGGATACGCCGGGCCAATTACACTACGCCGCCCCAAACTACGGAGCAAGTGTTTGGGGAATACAGCACTTGCTCCTGTAGGTTGGGGCGGCGTAGTGTAAATGGCTTACGCGATTCCCGCCGGAAATCTACGGGAATATGGCCCTTAATCATTGTCTCTTAATTGTTCAGCAGGCAGGCTGAACAGTGAGAAATCAACGCATGTAAGGCTAGGATATAACATTGAATCCTTATTTACCACTTAATTTGATTAGAAAAAGTTGCTGATAGATGAAGTTAAAGAGTTTGCAACTTTATTTTTTAAATGTAACTAACAATAAAAATGAAAACAATATATACATTTACCGAAATCTTGTGTGGAGTTCTCCTTTATTAGCACTTTACCTTTAATAGCATTTCATTTGATCTGAAAGGGTGCCAAGTGGCAACTATATTTTCTAAATTGATCATAACAATACCAGATATGTTTGTTAATGTTCATATTGCTGTTTGTGACATGATGTGAAGTTTCATCTTTTATCTAATGTATCTTTTTTCCCTTAGACACATGAGGGGCAGTTCACCATTGCTCAGTTGGTGGGTATGTTGACTGGTATAGCTTCAGGAATGAAGTACCTGACAGAGATGAGCTACATTCACAAGTGTCTTGCTGCACACAAAGTCCTAGTCAACTCTAACCTGGTCTGCAAAATATCAGGATTTCGACATATTCAAGATGAAAAACTTGACACTGTGTATTCCACCATGGTTCGAAATTCAAATGTAAGAGAAAAAAAAATGTTTTTTTTTTATTATAGCTGGTCTGTATTTTAACTTATACAGTTATACTTGTGTTTCCAAAAATCTGTTATTGTCCTCTGAATTGTAACTGTATACATGAATTATATACATTGTTTATGCTATTGGCTAATTGTTTGATCTTTATATACATTCCATAATATTCACAGTATTCAAAAGGCAGTAGTGTATTTAGGTTGTGTGCTGCCCTAGGCCTGACTAAACTGGTGTACCCACTAATTTAAATATGACTCACCCCACTTTTTGTCAAGGCCACGCCCCTTGCTGTTTAAGACTCTGAAATTTTTGAGTGGGTACACTAGTTCTAAGGGCCTGAGGAGGGGGAGGAAATGAATTCCCTTAATTTACATAGATTTCCTCTCCCTTCCTCTTTGGCTATGGGGCAGGGAGTTAGGGGAAATCTCTGCAATGGGATAGGGATGGTAAAAAATAAACTGACAGGGGCTTTAACCCTCCCTTACTCTATCCAAAATGAGAAAAAAAATGTTGCCTATAGTTCTACTTAAGCACAAATGTCTGATAAATTTATGAAGAGGACTGAGAAAGGTTTGTGGTCCAGGATGATAGGACAGTCAAAATTTGAAGAAGCGTCCCCCCATAGTTGCGGAATGCTGGCCACCCGCATACCGGAAACAGTCCACCCCATAAGACTGGCGCTACACTAACAGTGTAGTGCAAGCCAGTGGGAACTCTTTCCATGCTGCCCCCTGCAAAGTGTTGCCCCAGGCCTGGGCCAGGATACAGTGTTGTCAAAAGGGAACAATGAGGGAAATGCCAATTTTAGCAATGCAGAACAATCTGATTTCAGTATACCATATCATTTGTTCAGCAAATTGTCTTGAGTAAAAATATAATAATATAATATAATGTAAAATCTAAAATATTGTGTTTTAGATACGTTTATTCATAAATCATTTGGGGGAGTAAAGAGTTTTTTTTTTGACCATCATCTCCTACATTGCAGGGTGGAAAGAGCACAGTTTTATGGACAGCACCAGAGGCAATTCAGTATCATCGTTACAGCACTGCCAGTGATGTATGGAGCTTTGGTATAGTAATGTGGGAGGTCATGTCTTACGGTGAAAGACCTTACTGGGATATGTCTAATCAAGATGTGAGTATTGCAATATAACATTTTGACTATTACAATTATAAGATACTTTATAAATTTATAAACACGCATACACTATATACTGTATATTTTGCTGGTCGTTGTGTTAGAAGACTCTTTTGTTCTCCACATTATCCAAATGCAATCCTCAGGCTCTGGTTGTTCCACGTGTGTAAGGAGGATTGGCTACATGCACCTGGACATAGTTGAAGAGGTTTTTACACCTATGACCACCCTGTACATATCTTCATCTAAATTGCACAAATATAGCATACATGCAGGATAGAGCAGATGTGTATAAATTGAAGTTTATTGGCTGCATGCAGCTGCTTCATTGTGGCCCTCAGTGGTTTAAGGATAAAATGCATCCCCAGCTGTTCTCCAGTTGATAAGTTATACTTCCTAACATCATTTTCCAGCTAAATACTTCAGGAAATGTCTTATGGTCCCTTTATCTAGGATTATATATTGAAAATTGCAGCTTTTACTATATTGTTAAGGTCCAAATTGCCAAAATCGTTTTCTGGAGTTAGATAGATACAACCAACAGCAAACACAATGTGCCCCCCTTGAAGATTTAATCTACTCCAATCGGCTCAATGTTTCATGTAAGCTTGACATGTATGCTATAGAGAGAGAATAAGACAGAGAGAGAGAGAATTTTGATGTGTATTCTATGTTCTATCACCAAGGTCATCAAAGCCATAGAAGATGGATTCCGACTTCCAGCCCCAGTGAGCTGTCCACCTGCGCTCCATCAGCTGATGTTAGATTGCTGGCAAAAGGACAGAAATGACAGACCAAAATTCACTCACATCCACAACATTTTATCCAAACATGGACAGAGTCCTGAGAAATGCCAGTCTGCAACATCCACAACAACAAGGTGGGTGTTTTCTTCCAGCTCTTTGTACTATTTTTAGAGCTGTGGTGGACACTGATGTCTGCTGAACATTATGGTTTACAACCTAAAGAATCTTGTATTATCATTAGCATCAACGTCTTAAAGTTGGACTTGTGACTGAAAACTTTTTGAAGAGTTGGATAACAAATACTAACAACATTACAGCTGCAGTTTAATAGGTTTATATTTTGGAAAAAGGGTGTATTACTGTGCTGTCAGTTAAATGTTCCTGTGAATGAACTGTACTGTGTACAAAATTATATAATAAATAATGATGCTGCAACATTAAATGTGAGACACACACAAATTGAAAAACCTATGCGAAATAATAAGCTGTGCAAAAAGTTGAATTGACAGTTACTGCACAATAGTCCAAGGAAATCCCATGGATATTATAAAGATAATTGTTGTGAACAAATTGAGTGTTTAACAAGGGCCTTGAAATGAAAATAAAATACAAAGTAAAGCCAGGGGCACTGGACGAAGTCAGGTTTGACGAAACGGCGTAGGGAGGAGCGGCGTGCTGATGTCACTACAATTACCACGTAAGGTCCCGGAACGAAAGGGCTGTGTAAGCCGGCCGGCTTATTATTTCACACGTGAATATATTTTCTACACTGTACATGTAATTTTAATCTTTTTAATAAAACATTGTAAATTGCTTACGCTATGATGGCTCTTCTTTCCCTCATTTGGTTTTGAGTACAAGAGCTCTTATGAGAGAGGCTAAGGATGGAGGCTTTTCTGGAGTGGAGACATCTAATCCGGTTACATAGACACCCAGGGTGGGGTATAGGCCATCTGCTAACAGAGATCTCTTGTTGGGATCTTTATTTCTGGTAAGCAGCAGTTGATTTGAAGGGTGGAGGATTTATTTCCTATCACGCAGCACTGTTCCTGGGTGTCCTGTGGTGTGATGTCACTAATTTAACCCTAGGAGGACTTTCAACATCAACATTTTGGCTTTACTTTGTATTTTATTTTCATTTCAAGGCCCTTGTTAAACACTCAATTTGTTCACAACAAAGACCTTTACAATATCCATGGGATTTCCTTGGACTCTATTGTGAAGTAACTGTCAATTCAACTTGAAGGTTTATATTTTGCCTTTTTGAAATTTTTAAATAAATCCTTTATGTTTTTATGACATTCCTTATATCTTTATCATACAGTACAACTCATATACCATTGGTATTTTTCCGCTACCTTCAGCAGCATGTAACCCATGGGGTATCAATCGATTCCTGTGTCATGTACTGTTCTGTAAGATACAGGTACATCAAAATCCCTCTTTTTAGACCCAGTGACATTATCACTGTGTCTCTTTGCTTCTTTATACAATGTAGGAAGATCATGGCTTGTGGGAGGGGCCCACAGAGTGCTATACTTATTTACCTGAAAACATCTGTGTACCCTGATTCAGTTCTTCCCTCAAGGACCCTCAGCCCTGATGAAAGCAGTGGAGTTGATTTACTAAAAGGGGAAAGTGCAAAATCTAGTGCAGCTAGGCATAGAAACCAATCAGCTTCCAGGTTTGAGGCCTCGTACACACGACCAAGTTTCTCGGCAAAAACCAGAAAGAAACTTGCTGGGAGATATTTTTTTGCCGAGGAAATCGGTCGTGTGTACATTTCCGTCAAGGAAACTGTCGAGAAACTCGACGAGCCAAATAGAGAGCATGTTCTCTATTTCCTTGACGGGAATGGAGAAAATTGACTTGTCGAGTTTCTCGACGTCTTCACAAGGAACTCGACGAGCAAAACGATGTGTTTCGCCCGTCGAGTTTCTCAGTCGTGTGTACGAGGCCTTATTGTCAAAACTTAATTTAAGTTGAAGTTAGAAACTGCATCAGATTTTACACTCTCCAGTTTTAGTAAAGCAACCTCAGTGAGTCAACTCTTGGGAGAAGTTATGCAAATATCAAAATGCCTTGATGGCTGGATGTCAGTCTAAAGGAGTGGGAATTCCTAGTAAAGTTGCATTTATATGCAGACCACCGTAGGTAATGTTACGTGTGATGCTGAGCCTCCATGACCAAAAGAACTGAAACCCAATGATCAAAATGGTCAGGCTAGTAGCAGTAAGATTGGGAAAGAAAGGTCTTGATGCCCTTCATTGTATAAATGAAAATGGCTCTATCTGCTGCATCTTCTAATACACACTGTAAGAAGTTAACAGTATGCAATCAAATTAGAGTAGGCAATTTCAATACAAGTACATCTTTGTGTAACATTTGATAATATTGAACTGAGCCATTCCTAAGCCACTGTGAACATCTTCCATCAGCCTCTAATGCTCCAGGTGCTGGTCCTCTCCAAGATTCCATCCCACTCAATGCATGCATACATCAAACAGGGACTGCACACTGGCAATGTTAACTAAGAGGGAATGAATAGAATCCCAGCTTCAGCTCAGTCCCCTTCCATTGGCCCTGCCCCTCTGATGTGTTTCACTGATAAGGCTTAATCAAAGATGTCCTATGTTGGTGATAGATGAATAAGCCATATCCAAGTAAAATGCATAACAGGGTGGGGCCAATGGCAGGGGACTGAGCTGAAGCCAGGATTATATTCTTTCTCTAATGGTTAACATTACCAGTGTGCAATCCCAATTTTTTAGATTTATACTGTTAACTTTTGTCACATTGAAAAAAAGTTTGTATAATGCGTATAGCTTTTGTGACTGCAGTCACAGAGGGTGAAGCTACAAACAGGTCTGTTTTTCTCTGAGAAACAGTTGCTTTACCCAGATAAGATGTACCATTGATATCGACTTTGATAAATTAAAGGGGTTGTAAAGGTACAATTTATTTTTCCTAAATAGCTTCCTTTACCTTAGTGCAGTCCTCCTTCAATTACCTCATCCTTCGATTTTGCTTTTAAATGTCCTTATTCCTTCTGAGAAATCCTCACTTCCTGTTCTTCTGTCTGTAACTACACACAGTAATGCAAGGCTTTCTCACTGGTGTGGAGTGTCGTGCTCGCCCCCTCCCTTGGACTACAGGAGAGTCAGGGTGCCAACTAACACACGGCTCCTTTCAATATTTGCAACTTAGAGAGTGTCCTGACACTCCTGTAGTCCAAGGGAGGGGGCGAGCACGACACTCCACACCAGGGAGAAAGCCTCACATTACTGTGTGGAGTTACAGACAAAAGAACAGGAAGTGAGGATTTCTCAGAAGAAATAAGGACATTTAAAAGCAAAATCGAAGGATGAGGTAAGTGAAGGAGGACTGCACTAAGGTAAAGGAAGCTATTTAGGGGAAACATTTTTTACCATTACAACCCCTTTAAGTCCAGTGCCACTGGTAAAATATTTACTAATGATTTAATTTGCATTGGACCTAGATGATCCTTATAAACAGCTGAAATGGTATCATTATATACACATTTTAGTTTTATATTTGTTTGGGATATTTGCCATTAATGTTCTGTACTTAACATAGTCCAATGTCTTATTTGCATAGAAATTTCCTGTTACAGTGAAAATGATGTGGCAGAACTGATTGCTTTACTCAGGCTATAAAGACCTCACACATGCAACATGTCCACTAACTCTGGCCATCTTTCCTGCAAATAAGCTGTCCAGCCGAGCAATGTAAAGTCAGTCTTGTGAAACAGACCTTGTAGAGCAAAGCTTTATAGCATAATCTGTTTTCACATTGCTCTCTCTTCGTACAGCTGAGGATCCTGCTGGCTTTTTATGTTGTTGGTATTACATGAGTCTAAATCTCACCTGTTACTGAAACATTTATTGGTGTAATATCTGTGTGGTCTAATACGGGTCTGGAGCTTTCTGCCTGTCTTGCTCTCTCTTGCTTGATATTTTATTCATCATCAACCTGCACATCCGCAGTGGTCCAGAGGTCGTGCTGTACACAAATCGTATTCCCAGCTGGAACGTTATCAAGTTAAGTAGAGAGTGTAAGATTTCCAGAACAAGCAAGACCTGAAATGATTATCTCTAACATTTGCTGATGGAGCACTGCTGCAATAGAAGCCATGCTTCTCATATCCAAAGACCTTTTATTGATCCATTACCCAAAAAATACAGGAAATGGCTTACGTTTGTGTTTTTCAGAGAAATATTTATATTGCAAGAAAGAGAGTTACAAAGGCCTTCATGCATGTTTAAAGCGTGATTGGATTTCTATACAAGACATTGTAAAGCTTCATTTTCTGTGCATTAGTTCAAAAGATCATTGTCATATTCTGACAAATTAGCATAACCCATGCATGCCAACTGATTACATTTATTTCAAATGAATTGATTGCTTCTAAGTGCTTGACCCCTTTCATTATATCACTAGTTTTCAGACATTTACTGACCTATACAACAACTAAATACTGCAATTGCATACACTAGCAAGATAGGTTATTAAACAATGTTGTATTTAGGAGCTTCAAGGAAAGTTCATGGGAAAAATCTGAGAGTCTTCTGTGGTTAACTTCCCTATTTATATAGTTACATAGTTGGTGAGGTTGAAAAAAAAACACCAGTCCATCCAGTTCAACCTATGATGTGTGTATGTGTTTATGTCAATAGTACCGTATTTGCCGGTGTATAAGGCGACCCCCTAATTTTACAGCTTTTTAAGATTATTTGCCTGTACTCACTGTATAAGACGACTCCCCTTCCGACGATTCATATTTCTTCCTTCTGGAGCCATATTCTTCTTCCTTCTTGCTGCAGCTGGAGCCAATCACGGCGAGCAATGTATTCTATTAATGAAAACAAAGTCTGTCTGGATTGGCAGAGGCTGTAACATCATCAGCCCACGCCTCTCTGACTCTCAAAGCCAATCCGAGCAGTATGTAGCCTGCTCGGATTGGCAGAGGTTGTTACTCCAATCCGAGCAGGCTCTGTATTCATTTGAATACATCGCTCACCGGGATTGGCTAAGCGGTATATACTGTACGTAGCCGAAGCTACATACAGTATTACTGCACATCCAGCAGGCATCCGAGCAGCTGAGCCGGCGTATAAGATGACCCCTGCTTTTTGGCCAATTTTGGCCAAGTGTAAAAGGTAGTCTTATATGCCAGCAAATACAGTACATTGTTTATACCTGTATGTTGTTTTGATAGTTTCAAAAGGTTACGTTTTTTGAAACTATCGATGCTCCCTGTTGATATCACTGCTTGTGAAAGAGAAATCCGCATCCTTACCACTCTGACAGTAAAAACCCTCTACACTGTTTAAAGGTTGAACCGCTTCTTTTCTAATTTTAGTAAATGGCTGTGTGTCTTTTTTAACTCCCTTTCGCTGAACAGTTTTTCCCTATGCTAGAGTCACCAGTACGGTATTTGTACATTGATATCCTGTCGACTCCCAAGCGTCTCCTCAGCAGAGAGAATAAGTTCAATGCTTGTAGTATTTCCCCATACCGTGTTTCCCCGAAAATAAGCCTGGGTCTTATATTAATGTTGGCAATCAAAAACACAGTAGGGCTTATTTTCGGGGTAGGGCTTACCATTTCACGTGCTGTCTTCTTGCCCCCTCTCCCTGCCTGCCTGGCAGGAATCCCCAGTGTGAAGTGAATCAAACACGGTTGTAAACTCCAAGAATCCTTTCTATTACAGTAGAATATCATGAAAATGGTGTGTGTTTCTGTGTCACATACCTTCTTACAGCACCACTCTGCGCTTTCATAGACGGCTGGAGCTCTCTCCCACGATCCAAGCATTGCAGAGGGAGGGGGGGCAGACATCCCCCACCGACAGGCAGGATAATAAAACATCAGCTAAGCACCCCTCTGCGCCTTTCATAGCCCGCTGCGATCCAGCTTTGTAGAGGGAGGGGGCGCAAGATCCCTGCTGACAAGCAGGAGAAGAAAACATCATCTGAGTGCCCCTCGGCGCTTCCATAGCCCGCCGCGAACCAGCATTGCAGAGAGAAGGGGCGGAGATCCCCCCGCTGACAAGCAGAAGAAGGAGATCAGCTGAGTGCTCCTCTGCACTTTCATAGCCTGCGGCGATCCGAGCATTGCAGAGGGAGGGAGGGCGAGATCCCCTGCTGACAGGAAGGGGAAGAGGAGGAGATAAGTTGAACACCGAGTGTCACTGTATACCGAAGGTATTTGACTACAGATTAGATTACAGAAACACACACGCTAGGGCTTATTTTCGGGGTAGGGCTTACATTGCAGCCCTCCTTGAAAATTGGGGTAGGTCTTATTTTCGGGGTAGGTCTTACTTTCGGGGAAACACGGTAGCTGACGTCCTCCAGTCCCTTAATTAGCTTTGTTGCCCTTCTCTGGACTCTCTCCAGTTCCAGCATATTCTTCCTGTTAAAATGTTAGTTGCCTGGCTGCCATGCTATGTCATTGGTTTTGGCACTGAGTCAATGAGCTTTGGCATTGCTTGGTGAATGTTTCTTGCAGGTCAATGATTGAGAAAGTATTGGAGTCAGATACAACCAAGTATTTCATTTCCAAAAGTAGATCAGCAATGGCAGTTTACATACTTGTCTCATAATAGCTTTCATTTAACTAAGTCAATTGCCAGAGTAATCCTTGTACATTATACAGGACCAGCAAGCAATGATGGCCCAGCTGCTCTTTCCCCTGAGGATGAATGAAACACTCAAATGTGAGCTATACATGAGAGGCTCTAATAACATGTATTGCTGTTTGTGCTACAGCCTGTTTACTTCTAAATAAACTTGAAGCAAAATCCCTATGGTTTTTGCTATGCAAATATTCAGTTGTAAAGACATATAGATAAACACGTTCTGCTTGGATAATGCACGTCTAGAGATTAAAGATAATCAGTTGCAAATACACTAAAGAGTCAGTCTTAAAGTGTTACAAATGAGCATGCTAACATATAAAAGATTAATATTTTCCTGCCTCAGTTAGCATTATTTATTTTGTGTCTTAAGCAGGGTACACACTATCCTGTCGAAGCCACTGTACTAACCATGCAAACCTAGTTAGGTTCTCATATTACATAGCTTTAGGTAATCTAAAACTGATTGGACAGACATTGTACAATCAGATTCTGCCATGTCTGGTGACCCCAAGTAAGAAAAAATACTTTTATAATTAGAATTGTACTATTAAAATAATTTATTGGGTAACTCAGTCATAACTGGTACTCTTCATAATAGTGCATAATAAATGAGTAACACCAAGCCTAATCATGTTAGTTACGTTGTATAAGAAATCTGCATGTATATGTAGTTTGTTTAATGCAATAAAAACACCCAGAAAACACAAACTACCATTCATCACTGTAAGCCTAGTCTACACTGATTTATATCCCTATTTTTTAATTTGCCAAAGACTTCAGCCACCATTTGGTTTATTTATATTGAGGACACTGGAGGCAGGATCTCTATGCCTCTTACTGAAACCATTATACCTGTACTTTAGAATATGTTAAATATATAAAATGGTTACAGTGCCTGATGGGTTAAGCTGGGAATTCAAGTATGGAGATTTCTTCACAGGGGTCCTTAACGTACATGCATACCATAACTGTATGACATTTAGTTTGTCAAAGCACTGTGTATCAGAAACAAGTACTCCAAAGACATGCTGGTAGGTTAATTGGATTTGTCCAAATTGGCCCAATGACCGCACCAGCCAGCAAGACACTGGCTGCAAAAAGTGTCTTGTGGTGATTCAGTTCGCATCTGTAGCGCTATGCAAGTCATTCACTGCATCCTGGCCAGTAAAGGAGCTAGATTAAGAACATCAGAATCTCCCTGCTCACTATGGTCATACGCATCGAGGCCCACGGGTAAGACTGTGTTTATAAGCATTGTTTAATAATAATAATAATTAATAATAATAATAACTATTTAAATGAAAAATACTTGTTTCCACCTTATTTTGCATCCTTTAAGCCTATCTCAGTGCTGCTGATCTCATACAGCCCCTTTGCAGTCACTTACTGTCTACATACACATACTCCAGCAAAAGCTACATGATGTTTTTCTGGGCAGGTTTCAATAGGTATAGAGGCAACAGTGGACCATGCCTGCACAAGGTGTATTGACACAACTATTTGTAGTCTCCATAGTGAGAGTGGTTATACAATATAACAATGAACTTCATGGCAGGATCACACCACAAAGATTGTTATAATTAAAGCTGCAAAACTAAAAGTTTTGAAAATAAATTTTGGAATTACATTTATGTTTAAGGCTTGTATGAGATTTGAATGATTGGGCTTACACCCATATAGCAAGGATAAATTGCCACAAATTTTCACTGGCAAGTTGTACACTTGCAGAGCACTTGAAGCACAAGTTCTAGTTGACACTTTTCCAGTTTGTAGAAGATTGGCGTAGCAAGTCCCTAGCAAAGTTGCAGTGGTGAGTTTACAGCAAGAGCTCTGCAAGTCTACAGCATAAAAATTCACCCACAGTGACCCCTGTGGTGGGATGACTATTGCACAACATAACTGAACCAGATTTTGCAGCAGACTTGCATATTTTTTGAAAATACAGTCAATCTGGAGTCATGCAATGCAAACTTAGTAAAAATTGTGCAACAAACTTGTGAAGCCTGGCAAGTCTTGCAATAGCTTAGCAAGTCATTTTCAAAATTGCAGATTAATTTCTTGCTATCTGGGTCAATTGCTTGCTATCTGGGCATAGACTTCAAGTGAAACTGATGATTGATTCCACCTGTTGAAATAAAATAGTTTTGGTTGAAATGACCCTTTAAAATAAGCCATTGACTTTTACATTCTGTGTGTAATTCAGCCAGCGCTGTCACTAGCTACTAAAATTTGTTTCCTGCAGTGGCGGTTATATGTATTTACTTCTTACAAGATGGAATTGCCTTTTACACTAGAAGTATGATACAGACACATAAGTGGTCTATGTGGCCATATTAGAACAAATACAGCCTGAGCTTAGCTTTTCCAATTAGTGTTGTAGCAATCTGGTCTCCCCCACCCCTTTGGCTGGGACAAGTGAGATTTTACAAGTCACTGTACTACCAGGAGGAGGATTTATAACAAGCTAAATTTGCTGGTGCCATTTAGACAAACTTTCCTTAGAATTTTGACATCAGACCAAATGTAGACAGCATTTGTTATACAGATACAGATTCTGAGAAGATCTCACTAATATCTAGCCTTTACATTGGGTAGCACATTTCTGGTGTGTTTTTCTATTCAGGACTATTTTGTTCTGAAGTCTACCAAAATAAATGTTTCCTTCTGTTTGAAAAGCATAGCATCTTCAGCTTTAAAACATATAATTTGTATCCTGTTCTATAGTCACAAAGTACTGCACACTTTGATTACTTTGAAATCTTTACAATACTGTACCTGCATTCTCAGTTGGTACTTTCAAATATTTCTTTTCGTGCTGTGCCATCGGTTTGGTTTGTATAGATTGCAGCACAATGGCTCTATGTTCTTTATACCGCTGTATAATTATATTTAAATGCTCCCTATATAGAAGAATATAATAGCAATTTCTAATATAATTACAGCTTTATAATTTTCATAGCAATTGGCCATTGGAATGTTTTTTTTTTTCCAGGCACTGAGTAGAGGAGAAATTGAAAACAGGTTCTGGCTTCATTGTATTACAATGGATAAAAAGCTGAATGTGAAATTTATAAGAGAGACGGACAGCTGCTGCATCAAATAATTGGATTAAAAGTTGAGATCAGTGACATGAAATGGCTTTATTCTAGTCAGGATTTATTCAGTTGCCTTATTTAATTTGGATAAATTCAGAAAGATACATGGCATATGTGTGATGTAGGAGATGAAATTCACTTTAAAGTTTCTAAATAACGGCAACACAAGGGCAATATTTATATCAAGACTAAATCAATAACAAATTAGGTTACTAAAGAAGAACTCCAATCAAACTAAAGATATATTAATATTATTTGGAGCTGTTGAAGACACTAAAATTAACAGATGATCATTTTACCTATTTTTGTGCAACTGTAGAAAAGCTAATATGCAGTTTACTGTTTGACCAATCAGAAAATTGTGTGTTTGCTATAATATAATGGCTGACTGACAACCTAGCCTAAATAGAACAATCTCATAAGTCATAAATACTCTTATTTTCACCCGAAAAAACAAAACTGACAGATTTGTTAGACTCCCAGAAGATTATTAATTTCTCCTCTGTGCCTTGCTGCCCTCTAGGACTGGGAGTGTCCTTATTGTCTCTAGAAAATGTAAAGAAAGACGGCGCACCAGTCTAGTACATTATCCAAAGTGTAATTATTTCAAAGTAAGTTCATAAAAACTTCTCAGGCCCCGTACACACGACCAGTTTCCTCGGCAGAATTCAGCTTCCGACCGAGTTTCTGGCTGAATTCTGCCGAGAAACCCGGCCGTGTGTACACTTTTGGCCGAGGAAGCCGACGAGGAGCTCGGCGAGGAAATAGAGAACATGTTCTCTATTTCCTCGTTGTTCTATGGGAGCTCTCGCCCCGCCGAGCTCCTCGGCGGCTTCAGTGCTGAACTGGCCGAGGAACTCGATGTGTTTGGCACGTCGAGTTCCTCGGCCGTGTGTACGAGGCCTCACAAGCATGAGATAATTAGAAGCCACTTTTCCGTAGCTTCAAAGAATCCGCACCTCCAGACCATGGGAGAACCATGATAAGGCCCTGTAATCTGATGTGTTTTGAAGGGTTTTCTTTCTTTCTCAGAGCCTGATAGCAGAGGCTCCTTCAGCTGAACATACATACTGTACACTCAAAAATACATACACAATATGAGAACCAGGGGCACTCCCCTTTAGTGGGAGGGGTCAGTTAAGGTAGTATTAGGGACCAACAGAAACAGACCTCTTGTAAGGTGCTCTATTGAGTTTAGTTGAGTTGAGTTGAGTTGAGAGGTATCTTAATATAGCACGGTCTTACCCCGAAGGGTCCGGACAGGCATAGCAGAGTTCCTGGGAAAAGAGGACCCAGGAACCAGAAGCAGCACAGGGTGGCCGAAAGGGTGGAAGAGAGAGACTACACAGGAAAGTCTTCAGTAACCAGCGGAAGACCAGAATAGTAGGGGCCTCCTGGATCTCGACAGGGAGGCTATTGCATAGAACGGCACCCTGATGGGAGAAGGCCTATACTGTATTATAATACTGTACTGTATATATCTAAAGAAACCTCTGCATTCATGCTCTAAGGAAGAAGGAAAACCATTCGAAACATGTCAGCCAGAAGGGGCCCAAGCATGGTTCTCTGATGATCTGGAGGCTTCCGTGTCTGGGACTTTGAAGCTACAGAAAATTGTAATTCTGCATTACAGGCATGGCCAGGCATTGATTTTGTCAGTCCTGGCTAAGCCAGACAAATTTTGATAAATTTATGGCCAGCTTAAAGAGGAACTGCAGTCTGCTCACATAATCTGTAATAAAAACATCTTTGCCATTCTGAAGCTTCCCTCCAACCACTTTGCATATTATTTTATATATACTGTTATTCTGTACTTGCCAAATATGCTGCAGAAATCTCTCTCCACTGTCTGGCTGCAGCCATTTTAACTGTGGTCAGCTGAAGCTGCCGCCTGTTCACTTCCTTAAATTACACAGACACACATAGGCACACCTTCAGCTCTGCAGCCCTGCAGCTCTCATTGGCCCTCTTATGATGCATCCCCCCTCTTTTCTTGGCAAACTCTCATGAGAGTGAGAGAGTGAACTGTGCATGGTGTCTTAAACCTAGGCTTTTTACTAGACAATAAACAGGAAGTGGGCTTGTAAGTTAAAACAACAAGGGCAGAAGATTTAATAGATGGAAAGATTAAAAAATGACTGAAGTTCCGCTTTGGGTCTCTGTCTCTCAGCTACCTTCTGTGCATACTTCATTTAGCCATTAGGCTTCCTAGCAGGTCTATCACATAGGCGGCCCAACGACCAACCAAAGGAACTCCCAAGACAATAGCTTAGCATTGTCAGCTTGTAAAATGAATTGGTGTTACTGGCAGGTTTTCCTAGTAAGAAACTGCAATGAATGTACCCAATAAATATTAGCTTACGAAAACTGCAAACATAATATGCCAAACTGGAAAATAGATTTAAAGTTCACATACACTTTAGGATTTGTAGGAAAAAATAAGAATGGAATAAATAATCAACTGAGCATGTGTAATGTGAAATCAGAGAATAACAATTACATTTTATTTTGTGTTGCTTAAAATAGATCAAATTATATAACCCCCCTTTCCCCATAAATAAATGCAGAGTAAAAGGAAAAAAAGTAAAGTTACATTTTATAATCTATGGCTTTCAAACGCTTTCTTTCGTAAAGCAAGATATTGCTGGGAAGTCTCCCAGGATCCTCCCTAACTTTTCTTTTCTTATTGTTTCTGATTGACGGGACAATTCTAAAAGCTGTTTTTTGTTTCAGCAATATTTCTGTAAATAGGGATGAGTAAACCGATTTGCTGGGCTAAGGATCCAATCCAGACCAAGTAACTTTGGACCAATACATAAACCCTAAACTCTGAGTATGTCTTTTAGGAAAGGGGGCACAAAAGTGCCCACTTTTGAACCATCAGTCATTGATTATAAACAACATACATGTTAAAATAACTAATGCACAAAAAAGAATTGTGGGACATGAAGGGGATTATGTGAAACACAACTGTCCCCAGTGAAGTCAGGTGACATGCTAAGCATACACTGATGGATAGATATATGATACATTGAACCCTTTACCTATTCATCCCTATGCAATTAAAAAATGTATATATATATATATACATAAACCCTGACACATCCTAACACTTCCCTTTTCATTTAGAACTTTAAAGCGTTTGTTACCCCAACACTTCATATTCCTGATATGTGCCTGCTATACAATGTACTTGTATAAGAAAGTATCCTGTTCTCTTTGTATTGCTTCCTTTATATGAAATCCCTGGTGTTTCTGCTAGTCCCGTTGCTTTCCTATTAAAAACTGATCACACTAAGAAGGAGAGCACACCATGGTCAGTTCTTTAGCTATGTTGGGAACCCTGTGTACTCTCCTCCAATGATCAGACTTGTCCTGACACACTCCCACTGCACAGCCATTCACTTGGAAGCTCAGTGTGCTGCTGCTTCTCCACCTCCAGCTCTTAGGCAGCTGAGAACAGAGGAAATGTGATCACAAAAAAGGGGAACAAATGTATTTAGAATGTTTTTTTTTTTTTACAAAAATGTTTGCCTTTCATTTCTATTTTAAACTGAATGTTTTTTTTTACAATGTGATTGTTTACAATCAATTTAAAGTGTAACTCCACTTTTGTTGACAGAAAAAAAATCCCCTCTGGGTGATCAATGTACATTGATATACAGGAGTTTAACACATTTTGTAGTAGATCCCCTTTTCTATTTTGAAGAAAAAAGCTGTATGTTTTTACCAAGTCCCAGTGTCTTTAAAATAGTATTAATGATGTGTTAGGGATGAGGACATCCACAGAAAAATACCCACAATGATCCTATTAGAGGTCGTCACCAAAATATAAAACAAATCACTATTTATGTATTTTGTTCATTTATTCATTCAACTGCAAACATGGTAACAGCTGTAACAGGCATCACAGATGTTATTTAATGAAAAGGGGAAAAACAGCTTATTGTCAGTTCCAAACATGATGTAGTTGAAATTATGTAACAATTTGGACAGCTATTTGTGAAGGAAATAATTTATTCACTAATTTCTAGTTACTAAATTCTATGAGAATTTGTAATATTGTTGACAGAATACTACCAAGCCAACTGATGCTTCATATGACTGATGTACGCAAAGATAAAAGTGTTTAAAGTTGTTTTTTTAAAAGTGGAGGTCCACACAAAAATGGAACTTCCGCTGTCCGGATTTCACCCCCCCTCCGGTGTCACATTTGGCAACTTTCAGGGGGAGGGGGAGCAGAAACCCGTCTAAGACAGGTATTTGCACCCACTTCCGGACAAAGATAGCCCCATTATCTGCGGGTATCTATGCTACGTCCGCCCCCTCCGCTATCTTTTGGGAAATGCACAGGTCTCAGAAGAAAGCAGGGACCATTCAGATTGCGCAGTGAGACTCATGCATGCGCCGTAGGGAACCAGGAAGTGAAGCCGCAAGGCTTCACTTCCTGATTCCCTTACCGAAGATGGTGGCGGAAGCATCCTAGAGCCGAGCGGTAGATCGGCCTCGGGTGCCGACATCATAGACGCACCGGACAGGTAAGTGTCCTTATTTTAAAAGTCAGCAGCTGCAGTATTTGTAGCTGCTGAAAAATCGGCAGACCTCCGCTTTAAATAAAAAAAATGCCTAATGCCTGCATAGAACAGCAGCAACTAATAGAACCATTTATGTGCTCCTGTATTTTCCAGATCACACAGCACTTCCATTCCATTAATTGAACGGACATTTACAACATTTCCCTCATTCAGCTCGGTGGGGGAATGGCTGCAGGCCATTGAAATGGAGAGATACAAAGATAATTTTACAGCAGCAGGATATTGCTACCTGGAGTCAGTGGCCAGGATGACAGTTCAGTAAGTTGCATGTGCTTATTTTGTCATCTACTATTTTACTCATTGTGGGACGTGGTGGGGAAATGTAAGAATGTTAGCATGGGGCATTACAAATTTTAGATGATGTCAATTTACCCCTTTGTAGATGACTTATTCTGTGTCAATCAAATAGAAAGAAGACACTAAAATTAAACACTTTGGAATATCACCACATATTGTAATCCAAAAAACATTGACAAGTCTTCACATGCCTACTTTTCTAACACTTTTCTTTGCACAGTAATACAGTTTAACGTAAACTCATGCTGCCATTCCTGACCTCTTTGGAGGAATTTGTTATGGCTGTTATGTTGCCCACTGGTTTCAATACCCTGAATTATTGACCAGGAAAAGGTATGCATACCAGCCAGAGGAATGTCCTTAGCTGCATACTTGTTCCAAAGTTTGTGACTCAAATATTATAACATGCAGGTAAGTACCTACAGTATATCACAAAAGTGAGTACATCCCTCACATTTTTGGGAATATTTTATTATATTTTTTCACGTGACAACACTGAAGAAATTACACTTTGCTACAATGTAAAGTAGTGAGTGTACAGCTTGTATAACAGTGTAAATTTGCTGTCCCCTCAAAATAACTCAACAGACAGCCATTAATTTCTAAACCGCTGGCAACAAAAGTGGGTACACCCCTAAGTAAAATTTCCAAATTGGGACCAAAGTGTCAAGATTTTGTATGGCCACCAATGTTTTCCAGCACTGCCTTAACCCTCTTGGGCAAGGAGTTCGCCAGAGCTTTACAGTTTGACACTGAAGTCCTCTTCCACTCCTCCATGATGACATCACAGAGATGGTGGATGTTAGAGACCTTGCACTCCTCCACCTTCCATTTAAGAATTCCCCACAGATGCTCATTAGGGTTTAGGACTAGAGACATATCTGGCCAGTCCCTCACCTTTACCCTCAACTTCTTTCCAAGGCAGTGGTCATCTTGGAGGTGTGTTTGGGATCATTATCATGTTGGGATGCTGCCCTGTGGCCCAGTCTCCAAAGGGAGGGGATCGTGCTCTGCTTCAGTATGTCACAGTACATGTTTGCATTTATGGTTCCCTCAATGAATTGTAGCTCCTAAGTGCTGCCAGCTCTCATGCAGCCCCAGACCATGACACTCCCACCACCATGCTTGACTGTAAGGCAAGACACACTTGTCTTTGTATTTCTCACCTAGTTGCCACCACACACGCTTGACACCATCTGAACCAAATAAGTTTATCTTGGTCTCATCAGACCACAGGACATGGTTCCAGTAATCCATGTCCTTAGTCTGCTTGTCTTCAGAAAACTGTTTGTGGGCTTTCTTGTGCATCATCTTTAGAAGAGGTTTCCTTCTGGAACGACAGCTATGCAGACCAATTTTATGCAGTCTGAGCACTGACAGGCTGACCCCCCCACCCCTTAAACCTCTGCAGCAATGCTGGCAGCACTCATATGTCTATTTCCCAAAGACAACCTCTGGATATGATGCTGAGCACGTGCACTCAACTTCTTTGATCGACCATGGTGAGGCCTGTTCTGAGCGGAATCTGTCCTATTAAACCGCTGTATGGTCTTGGCAACTGTGCTGCAGCTCAGTTTCAGGATCTTGGCAATCTTCTTATAGCTTAGGCCATCTTTATGTAGAGCAACAGTTCTTTTTTTCAGATCCTCAGAGAGTTCTTTGCCATGAGGTGCCATGTTGAACTTCCAGTGATCAGTATTGTAGAGTGGGAGCGATAACACCAAGTTTAACACCTGCTCCCCATTTACACCCGAGACCTTGTAACACTAATGCTTCACAAGACACCGGGGAGGGAAAATTGCTAATTGGGCCCAATTTGGACATTTTCACTTAGGGGTATACTCAGTTTTGTTGCCAGCGGTTTAGACATAGCTGGCTGTGTCCTGAGTTATTTTGAGGGACAGCAAATTGACACTGTTATACAAGCTGTACACTCACTACTTTACATTGTAGCAAAGTGTCATTTCTTCAGTGGTGTCACATGAAAATATATAATAAAATATTTCCAAAAATGTGATGGGTGTACTCACTTTTGTGAGATACTGTAATTGTGACAGGTTTACTTTAAAGCGGAGTTTCAACCTGTATTAAAAACAAATTAAAGTCGTCATCTGCAAATACTGAGCAAAGGTCAGTAACCATAGAATATTATACATTATAATAACCAAGCAGAATTTTTGTTTTACCAGTCATAATATAGTAAACTGAAAAACGACTGGTCATTGTAGATTATTACAAAGCCATTGTCACTAGGCTACCCTATAAAATAAGCTTACAGTTGTTTCATTCTTGTTTTTTTAGAGATAAATATGTAATGCACATTCTTAACACTTCTAGAGATGTTTGCGCATAGAAAGAACTGATTAAATAAAGACAATCAACATTTTGTCAATGTTATATTTGTCTGCATATTGACATGCAGTCTACCAGAGCTGCTGAGTATCATGCAATTGTATGACTCTCTAAGGATTGCACAAGTTTACGATGAATATATTCAGGCAAATAAAAAATTCAGTTTACTGATTCGTTCTACCTGCAAATCAATTTGTTCATCTTTAATCCTGGACATATTTGTATCCGTGTCTTTTACTCACGGTGCATTTCCAGTTTATATACATAATTCTGAACATAAATACTGGCATGTTCATGCTTTAACTCTTCCACATTTGGTGAAAAAAGACATGATGCCGTATAAAACAACAAAAACATAAAGCAAGGGAAATTTAGCTTTGTCAGATTAAATATGATCATTAAAGTGCCACTAGTAATCTCTTGCTGCAAACACTGATATGCCGCTTACAGACGATCGGACATTCCGACGACAAAACCGTGGATTTTTTCAGATGGATGTTGGCTCAAACTTGTCTTGCATACACACGGTCACACAAATGTTGTCGGAAATTCTGATCGTCAAGAACGCGGTCACGTACAACACTATGACGGCACTATAAAAGGGAAGTTCAATACCAAGTGTGCCACCCTTTGGGCTCCTTCTGCTAATCTCGTGTTAGTAGAAGTTTGGTTAGAGAGACGATTCTCGCTTATGTCATCTGCTGCCGTTCCCGATCTCTCGGAGTCTCTGTAGCACAGCAATACTCTTTCCATTGCTACCACACTATGGCAGACAACTCAAACTAAAAAAAAACAACAGCATGAAGGCGTGAAGGTTGCTAGAGGACTTTCAAAGCACTGCAATGATATAGTTTATTTTAACACGCAAGCTAAATGATCAACCTCCCCTCAAATTGAATTTGTAGTTTTGAATAGAGGTCTTCTTCAAGACTTGAACATGGACCAGTAGATATAGTGTATGTTGGGTTGGTGGCCCTGAGTGAAGATACGCCCCCATGCAGACTTTAAAGCAGTAATAAAAACTATAAAAAATGTAACATATTGCAACTTACCAATTCTTATATGTGGCGGCTGCATTAGATTTCTTTTTAACCTCTTAAGCCCCGGACCATTTGGCTGGCCAAAGACCAGAGCACTTTTTGCGATTCGGCACTGCGTCACTTTAACTGACAATTGCGCAATCATAGGACGTGGCTCCCAAACAAAATTGACATCCTTTTTTCCCACAAATAGAGATTTCTTTTGGTGGTATTTGATCACCTCTGCAGTGTTTATTTTTTGCGCTATAAACAAAAATAGAGCGACAATTTTGAAAAAAAAAGCAATATTTTTTACTTTTTGATATAATAAATATCCCCAAAAATTATATAAAAAACTTTTTTTTTTCCTCAGTTTAGGCCAATACGTATTCTTCTACATATTTTTGGTAAACAAATTGCAATAAGCGTCTACTTACTGGTTTTGCAAAAGTTATAGCGTCTACAAAATAGATCGTTTTATGGCATTTTTATTAATATTTTTTTTTACTAGTAATGGCAGCGATCAGCGATTTTTATCGTGACTGCGACATTATGGTGGACACATCAGACACTTTTGATGGCATTTTGGGACCATTGTCATTGATACAGCGATCAGTGCTATAAAAATGCACTGATTACTGTAAAAATGACACTGGCAGTGAAGGGGTTAACCAGTAGGGGGCGCTGAATGGGTTAAGTGTGTCCTAGGAAGTGCTTCTAACTGTAGGGGGTGGGCTGTGTGTGACACTGATCACTGCTACCGATTACAAGGAGCTGTGATCAGTGTCCTGTTACTAGGAAGAATGGGGAAATGCTTGTTTACATCAACATTTCCCCCGTTCTTTCTCTTCGCGAGACGATTGCGGGTATGACCCGCGGTCAGACTCATGGAGCTCTCGGCTTGCGTGGGACCACAATGCCGCATCTTAAAGGGGATGTATATATACGTAGATTTGCCCACAGGAGCCATTGTGTCGACGTATATATGCGTGAGCCGGTCCTTAAGCGGTTAACCAATTTTTCCTGGTGATCTGGTCAGTGACCTTCAACAGAACAAGCTGTCCAACAAAAGTGACAGTTTGAGGGTTGAGACACACCATTTAGCATTGACAGGGGTTTTTACAATAGTTTGTTTTTTTCTATTTATTTATATAAAAGCTTTATCCCAAAATTAACAAAATAGTTTGTTGTAACCACTAAAGAATTGTTAGCTGAGTTAGGCTGCATTCACACCTTGGCGTACAAAATCGCGGCATTTTGTCATGCGAATTGCAGCGACAAATTGCGGCGTTTTGTACCGCGATTTGCAGAGATAAAACGCCGCGATTGTGATTGCAGCTTAACCCCCTCTATGGATATGGTTCACATCTCCTATAACGAACGCCGAAAGCCGCCTGAAAAAAAGGTCCGGGACTTGTTTTAAGGTGGCAGGCGTACGGCGTTCGGCGTTCAGCGTGGAGATGTGAACCATCTCCATAGAGGGCAATGTGAAATCATCCCTCCAGCGTCTCAGGGGCGGCTGCGGCGTCGCACTACAGGCGTATATACGCCTAGGTGTGAACGGGGACTTAGCCTTTAATTTAGTTAGTTTAGCTGTGAGTCCATCTAAATCTGCCACTGCAAGTGCATCCAACACTGCTACACCCTAGTACACAAAGTGTGTTACTGGGCAGATCACCAGGTAATAAAAATAGGGAAAAATTGGAAAAAGCCTAAAAAATTATTGTAGCCACCACATTTAGAAACTGGTAAGCTGCAATATAATAACGTTTTGTTTGAGGTTTAAATATGGTTTAATCGCAGGGGAAACTGCAGTCAGGAACAGCTGTAATGATGGTATGGTTTTTTTTATAGTTTTTTTTTTCATATTGAGATGAATATAATTTTCCTTGAGTAACAGTCCTCTTGTTTAGCACTTTAAAGTGCTTAAAGATTAACTAAAAGCATTTTTTAGTTTGGGGTAGAGTGGAGTGGGTTTAGGGCCCTTGTCAAGTTTTTATTGCTGTCTGCGCCCTAGTTAGAGTTATTCACTCCGTATACTGTATTTGTTCTGTTTATTGTTATCATTTAAAGTGAAAGTAAATGAAAGAAAATCACACATTTTGGGTTGTCCCTGGAAGAGTAAAAGAGGAGATCTTCCAATGTGGACAGTTGGGGTGTGCGTCCATAGAGGGCGCAGGAGCGCCGCCCCCTCTCTCTCCTGCACCGCCACTGAATACAATACATAGATTCATGCAGTATTTTATAGGGCACAGTGGAGACAATTGATGGGCACAGTGGCTACAATTGATGGGCACAGTTGCGACAATTGAAAGGAACAGTGGCTACAATTGATGGGCACAGTGGTGACAATTAATGGCACAGTGGCTGTTTTTGATGGCATGGCACAGTGGCTGCATTTGATTGCACAGCGGCTACTTTGGCATGGCACATTGGCGACAATTGATGGCACAGTGGTGACAATTGATGGCACAGTGGCTGCGTTTGATGGCATGGCACAGTGGTGACATTTAATGGGCACAGTGGCGACAATTGATGGCACAGTGGCTACGTTTGATGGCATAGCACAGTGGTGACAATTGATGGGCATAGTGGCGATAAATGATGGCACAGTGGCTGCATTTGATGGCATTGCCACAGTGGTGAAAATTGATGGCATGGCACAGTGGCGAAAATGTATGGCATGGCACAGTGACGACAATTGATGGCACAGTGGTGACAATTGATGGCACAGTGGCGACAATTGATGGCATGGCACAGTAGCTGCATTTGATGGCACAGTGGCTGCATTTGATGGGCACAGTGGCTGCATTTGATGGGCACAGTGGCTGCATTTGATGGGCACAGTAGCTGCGTTTGATGGGCACAGTGAGGCTGACAATCAGGGATTTCCTTACTTTTGAGGGATTTCCTCTAACTTCCTGCTTTGACTATTGGACAGGAAGTAAAGGCAAATCTCCCCAATGGGACAGATGCCAAAAATAATAATAGGGGTTATAACCCTCTCATACTCTATCCAAAATGAAAAAGAAAAGTTTTGCCTTTTAGCTCTACTTTATTCATTTACAATTCATTCTTTGCAATCCTCTTAGCAGATACAACATGTATATACAAAGGGTTTGTCTCAGTAAACCATCTCCTTTAAGAAGATTCCCACCATTTTCCATCCCACCATTAATGACATGGCAGCATTTTTTTCCTATATTGTGTGGTAGGCTGACTTTAGTCCACAGTCCCCCACAATGACATCACACAGGCCTTTCTACAGAAAGAAAGCACTGTGCTATATCAGACTCTGTGGTGCTGAAAAATGTTTTCCCTTAGTAAATCAACCCATATGTCTTAATGAAAATGTTTACACAGCTATCTGAAAATGAAAATAACAGAGGTGTAAATGTGTGTGTGTGTGTGTGTGTGTGTGTGTGTGTGTGTGTGTGTGTGTGCGGAGGGGGGAAGTGGGTTTGGAGGGTCACTGCTCTTACATCAGATTCAGATCCATTTGACCTAAAAACTTTTTTTAAGGTGCTAAGAACAGCCTTGAAAACAGGTTTAAAGAAGCTGATACTGCCATCTGCTGGCTACCTGTGAAAATACTAAGGGGCAGATCCTCAAAGAAATGACGCCGGCGTATCTGTTGATACGCCGCGTAATTTCAAATTTTGCGCGTCGTATCTTTGTTTTGGTATCCACCAAACAAGATACGACGGCATCTGTGTTAGATCCGACAGGTGTACGCCTTAGTTCGCCGTCGGATCTAAGATGCAATTTTCCGGCGGCCACTGGGTTGCGTTCACGTCGTAATCCACGGCGAGTATGCAAATTAGCTATTTCCGACGATCCACGAACGTACGACCGGCCGTCGTATTCTTTTACGTAGTTTCCGTTCGGCTTTTTCCGGCATATAGTTAAAGCTGCTATCTGGTGGCGTACCCAATGTAAAGTATGGCCGTCGTTCCCGCATATAATTTTGAAAAATGTTCTTCATTTGCGTAAGTCGTCCGTGAATGGGGCTGGACGCCATTTACGTTCACGCCGAAAACAATGACGTCCTTGCAACGTCATTTGGAGCAATGCACCCTGGGAGTTTTGACGGACGGGGCATGCGCAGTTCGTTCGGCGCGGGGACGCGCTTCATTTAAATGAAACATGCCCCCTACTTGCCGCATTTGAATTCCGCGCCCTTACGCCCCGAGAGATACACTACGCCGCCGTAACTTACGGCGCAAATTCTTTCTGGATTCAAACCAAAGCCAGGTAAGTTACGGTGGTGTAGCGTATCTCAGATACGCTGCGCCGGTGCAGATCTTTGTGGATCTGCCCCTGTATATTTACATGCATATTTTAAAAAGTTATATAGAGCTGCATTTGTACTATTCTTTGCAGCTTTCTCCTGTAAGGCCCCGTACACACGACCAGTTTCCTCGGCAGAATTCAGCTTCCGACCGAGTTTCTGGCTGAATTCTGCCAAGGAAACTGGTCGTGTGTACACTTTCGGCCGAGGAAGCCGACGAGGACCTCGGCGAGGAAATAGAGAACATGTTCTCTATTTCCTTGTTGTTCTATGGGAGCTCTCGTCCCGCCGAGGTCCTCGGCGGCTTCAGGGCTGAACTGGCCGAGGAACTCGATGTGTTTGGCACGTCGAGTTCCTCGGCCGTGTGTACGAGGCCTCAGCCCACATTAGGTTGCTGATGATTCATCCCAAGGAGGTGAATCATGCCACCAGTGAAAAAGACATACAACTGTATATGTTTTCATAGCTTGCATTGTGAATCTAGTATCAAAATTCATTGGGGGCTGTTTTCAGTACATTATCATTATAATTATTATTCATCACAGTCACAGGCAGTGCATTTGCAAACTTTCAGTTCTCATTGACACAGGGTTGGTGTCAAGAGAATCAATAGCCAATTATTACAAGCTAATCTGTGATACCATAGAATTTTACAATATGCTCAACTAATTACATCCCCTTAAATGACCACTGGTGCAGCCCCTAAAAAGAAAATGCTCTGTTTTATTCCTCACCATTGGCTTTCCTTCTGGTGCATTCTTGATGCTACAGCTACAGTTTCCCCTGTACCAAACCAATGACATCAAGTCAATTAGCAAAACATTCTATCAAAGGCTTTAACAAAACACACTCTCATCTTTGCTTTGCTATTATTAATCTGCTAAAAGCAAAGAAAGTCTGACCTTTTTAAGGTTCTAGTCATTCTAGCTGAATCAAAGACCTTTCTGCTCCATGTTACAGTGCTGGTCCAATCACCAAGAACCAACACTGCCACAGAGTGAGTCACATGCTCCTCATTTCCAGCAGTATTGCTTGGCTCCTTTGCTCCCAGTTGATTAAAAAGAGTGGCATGAGTTCAAATACAAATTTGACTTTATGCTACTGGGAGGGGGCATTTAAGCTTATTTGTTACATTGATAAAAAAGTGATGAGCGCAAACTCTAAATGCAATACCTCAACTAAATCCGTGAATAACCAGAAGTCATAAATGGGTGTAAATAGATAACCAGAAAAATGTACACTATATATGTATATGTGTATATATATATAGTAGGTGAACCCGATATTGTGTCAATCTCGCTCTCTTTCTCGGCGAGATTGAGCACCTACGAGCCCCATCGCGGGAGCCAGCGCCGAGCTGGCTTGCCGCAATGGAGACAGAGCGCGTCATAGAAGCGACGGGAGATCCGACTTGGATTCCCGCCAATTCTACACGTGTGCGGCGTTTGTTATGAATCCTGAGGGGGAAGTCCCCGCCGGATTTTAAATAAAAATCCGGCATGGGTTCCCCCCTCAGGAGCATACCGGGCCCTTAGGTCTGTTATGGGTTGTAAGGAGAGCCCCCCTACGCCGAAAAAAACGGCGTAGGGGGTCCCCCTACAATCCATACCAGACCCGTATCCAAAGCACGCTACCCGGCCGGCCAGGAAGGGAGTGGGGACGAGCGAGCGCCCCCCCCCTCCTGAGCCGTACCAGGCTGCATGCCCTCAACATGGGGGGGTTGGGTGCTCTGGGGCAGGGGGGCGCACTGCGGCCCCCCCACCTCAGAGCACCCTGTCCCCATGTTGATGAGGACAGGGCCCCTTCCCGACAACCCTGGCCGTTGGTTGTCGGGGTATGCGGGCGGGAGGCTTATCGGAATCTGGGAGCCCCTTTAATAAGGGGGCCCCCAGATACCGGCCCCCCACCCTAAGTGAATGGATATGCGGTACATCGTACCCCTACCCATTCACCTGTAGGAAAAATGTAAAAGTTAATAAACACACCACACAAGGGTTTTTAAAATAATTTATTTTTCTGCTCCGGAGGCCCTCCCTGTCTTCTTTATTAGCTCTGTTTACCAGGGGGGGCTTCTTCTTTGACGTCTTCGGGTGGGTGGGTATTTATCACATGGGTAGGTACAGAGCATGATGGGATTGTGAGGCCTATATAGGTCCGATGCACCCGCGCACCCGTCATTGCAGCGAGGAGAGGCGACGTGTCAACATCGGGAGAAGAAGAGAAGTGAAGAACATGACGTCACAGCACGGAAGAAGAACTCACAGCGGAGAGCGGCGAACATAGAAGGAGACCCCCGGAGAGCTGAGAAGACCCCCCGGATAGCGGAGAAGACCCGTCGGGATAGCGGAAGAAGAAGCCCCCCGCCGAAGACGCCGGAGGAAACCCGCCGGGGGGTGGGGGCTTTTTTAAAAGCGACCCCCCCCGGCGGTGGAAGAGAACCAGACGGCGGCCCCCACCCACCCGAAGACGTCAAAGAAGAAGCCCCCCCTGGTAAACAGAGCTAATAAAGAAGACAGGGGGGCCTCCGGAGCAGAAAAATAAATTATTTTAAAAACCCTTGTGTGGTGTGTTTATTAACTTTTACATTTTTCCTACAGGTGAATGGGTAGGGGTACGATGTACCCCATATCCAGTCACTTAGGGTGGGGGGCCGGTATCTGGGGGCCCCCTTATTAAAGGGGCTCCCAGATTCCGATAAGCCTCCCGCCCGCATACCCCGACAACCAACGGCCAGGGTTGTCGGGAAGGGGCCCTGTCCTCATCAACATGGGGACAGGGTGCTCTGAGGTGGGGGGGCCGCAGTGCGCCCCCCTGCCCCAGAGCACCAAACCCCCCCATGTTGAGGGCATGCAGCCTGGTACGGCTCAGGAGGGGGGGGCGCTCGCTCGTCCCCACTCCCTTCCTGGCCGGCCGGGTAGCGTGCTTTGGATACGGGTCTGGTATGGATTGTAGTAGGACCCCCTACGCCGTTTTTTTCGGCGTAGGGGGGCTCTCCTTACAACCCATAACAGACCTAAGGGCCCGGTATGCTCCTGAGGGGGGAACCCATGCCGGATTTTTATTTAAAATCCGGCGGGGACTTCCCCCTCAGGATTCATAACAAACGCCGCACACGTGTAGAATTGGCGGGAATCCAAGTCGGATCTCCCGTCGCTTCTATGACGCGCTTGCTGGGATGTGCTGTCACTATTCCAGTGAGTGCGAGATGTCGGCGAGATCTCGGCACCATGTCGCCGAGAATCAGCGCGATGCTGTCGTGCTAAAAACACAATATCACAAACACCTACTGTATATATATATATATATATATATATATATATATATATATATATATATATAAAGGGCAATCATGCAAACAGATGCAAAAATCTGTGCAAAGTGTATGTGGTCACAGGACCCTAGAAACACAAAGTCAAAGTTGATACAATGGTGTGAAGGTACCAAACCTAATGGATAGCATGATTGCACTTTATATATATCTGGTAAATTTTTCTGGTTATCTATTTACACCCATTTATGACAGATTTAGTTGAGGTATTGCATTTAGAGGTTGCGCTCATCACTTTTTTATCATTCAATTTTTAGTGAATTTGTACACTTTATAGATTTGAGCAGCATCCCCATTTTATTTTATTTTATTTTATTTATTTATTGATTGATTGGTCCTACCCACACATATTTTATATTCACTAGGTAAGCGCAGGAAATTTTTCCTTTCATATTTGTTACATTGCTTTGTATAAACCTCTCTCGTGACTTCTATGTTTAGGAATGACAATTTCCTGGCTTTTGAGCTATTGTAGTCAGACACAGAGAGGCAACAAGAGAACAAAAATCATTGTGCTTTTTTAAGACCCCTTTTTACACTGAGGCATTCTGCAGGCGCTTTTGTGCTAAAAATAGCACCTGTAAAGTGCCTGATAAACGCCTCCACTGCAGTGCTTTCACACTGGGACGCAAGTCCTGCAAGCAGCATCTTTGGGGCGGTGAAGGAGCGGTGTATACACTGCTCCTCCACCGCTCCTGCCCATTGAAATGAATGTGTACCGCTGCTGAAGCGCCTGCAAAGCGTTTTGGTAATGGCACTGCACAAGTGCATTTAACCCTTTACTAGGCCGATAGCGAGGGTTAAAAGCACCCTCCAAGCAGTGGCCAAATAGCGCTGGTAAAGCGCCGCTAAAAATAGCAGGGTTTTACCGCCAACGCCCGCGTGCCCCAGTGTGAAAGAATCCTTAATATATAGAAAAAGGAGCAACTAGCTAAAAAAATTAAGTTACATAAAAGGAAGCTCTCACTTTTAAATAAATGGGTGTAGGATTCACAAAACATGCACATAAAAGGTAAACAGATTTAAAAACTAGTAGAAATATTTTGCATAAAGGGTTAATAATACATTCACAGTCCAAACTAAAGTAATCTGCATTCTGTGCTCTCTCCCATGCGCACCCACACCTTTAAATGAATTCTTGGGGAAACCGGCCCAGTATAATGCTTACCAAATTTTTAGAACTCGCATAACAAGAAGATCAAGTAACGCATACGCAGCAGCAATGTCCTGGAACATAATAAAGCACTCAAAAGTATTATCAGGAGTCCAGTAATGGCAGTCTCTATACTTAACTCATGACAGATGTACTTTAAAGAAAATTGAGTGGAGAGAGTATGATTCTCTTCTAATAGCTTTTGCTCCTAGGCTATCCAGGATAAATATATCGCCCCCAGAGTCCATAATGTCCATGAAAGATTGGTTCAATCTGGTGCTATCTACAAAACAAAAATTAAAGATGTGTTTTAAGCTGACTGACTCCTCAAGTAATATCCATAATGCCATTCTGAATAACATTTGTGCTCTTTTCTCCAGGGATGTAATGAGCCTAGGAATCACCTCTTTGGACCACCAGAAGACCATACTTAGTGGCATTCAGACCTTACGTGCTCAAGTTATACAAATGCATGGACGAGGAGTGCAAGTGTGACATAAGGACACCAAGCTAGTTCCAGGACACAGAAATCCAAAGGGAGAGCTGTTCAGCCCCCTAATCCGGCCAAGAAACAAGAGCAAAAAGAAAAAACCTACCGAGGTGGAAAATGTAACTAGGATCGATTTGGAGTCAACATTTCTCTTAACTCCCTGAAAGCATTTGTTGTGTTGGCTAGTATGGCTGATATTCTACTATGTTCAGTGTCATAAGGAAATTTTCTTACCATGGAAAGATGGAATATCTGACAGTATATTGACAATGACAGCCACAATTGGCAAAACTGGACAGATTTTAGTAGTCTTTTATCAGGGCCATGTGTCTGTATGAAACATAGGCATACAGGGTGAGCTGGAAAAGTGTGCACTCGTTTTTTACATGGGGTATATTGTTGTAATATTGTGGTGCCAACTACTCCATTAACTATAAGTACTTAAGTATTTTTCTAACAGCAACTGTGTTGTACTGACTCCCATAAATAGCTTTTATTTTTACAGATTGTAAAAAAAGACTTTTTTTATACCACATCAAGTGTCCAAGTGATATGTGTTTGGTGCAGAAAGTGCTAGTCTTTTTCTTTTCTCCTCCTTACTTAGCACTTTTTACTTGGCGGCATTAAATGATGGCATCTCTCTCTCGTGGGGCAAATGCAATACAGCCGAAGTGGTGCAATTTGTCTTGTAGCTGAAGTTCAAAGAGAGCAATCGCTTACTTTGCAAAGGTTTGTCTGACAGATTTTAGCAGTGGGGAGGTGAAATGGCAAACTAAATGGATAGAAAGAAAACAACAACAAAGCAGTTGTAAGCCTTTTTTTACAGACTTGATTTTAAATATTAAAACATACAAAAGTCATGGGTAAATTATATTATTGCACCTTTTGGAAAAGATAGTGCCAGCCTAATGGAATAACAGACAGGGTATGTTAATAGCATCTAACTCATAATGGGTTATTACATAACATATTACTACATACGCTTGTTTTGTAAAGAGTTTGTCTATTTGTTTTTAGCTACAATGCAATTAATTTCATGATAACTTCATATAGCTCTTCAGGTTACATATGCCCAAAGCAGCTCCAACATGGCTTTTTCTATTTCCACTTATTAATGATAATGGTTGTGTCATCTAGGGTCAAGGTCTCTTTTCCTGTTCTTGCCAATAACTCAATTTAATTTGGAGCATGTCGTTTTTTTAACCTATCTGCTTTTATGTTCAGGAAAAGTAACGGTTGACTGGCCACCACTTCTCATGACCATTTGTCGCTCACTTGATGCAATATAATTATGAAGGAAGGGTACCTAACAATAATATAAGATGACAAGTGATTTACGTTACTTAAGAGAAAATCGCGTTCGCAGTAATTTAACATAGTCTTTATCTATCCAGCTAACTTAACACTTTTTTATTATATGACTCCAAACTAAAATCTAGTTTAAATGAATCATTACAACAAGTATTTAACTTAAAAGTGTATACAAATATATCTGTCAAGCTGAACTCTAGTCAGCTAAAAAAAAATGACATGCAGTAAATCCCTTCTTCCTATACCCTTTTACCCACACTTCAAGGCTTGGTTGCCTATTTTGTCTAGGGGGTAATAACTAAGGTCAAGGACTTACCTTATTCCTTGCTCCCTTGACAATCAGTGCACTCATCTGCTGTCTGATGACTCCAGCATATGGGTGGGCCCTTGTCGTCCATATGTATAATGCAGGCCTGCTGCAAACTTACTTTTTTAAGCCGACTGGAATTAATAGGTAAGAAAACTTTCCCACAAATTGTCTTCACCCTTTTGCCCCTAGCCCCTAAGCAGATCTAGACCACCCATCTCTTGTCCCCCCAAAATCACTATACTTACCTAAGCCCATGGCATTGTTTACATCACATTGGTGCCATCCTCCTGATCTGACATCCAATTTTGTGTATTTTTCAGAGACTTCATTGACTAAATGTTTGTTCTTGCATCTCCAGGTCTGCATAGCTGCCACTGGGTCTTACTTTCCTTGGTATTGGGAAATAAATTACCCAAAGTGGCTAAGAATTCCCCAAACACTCAGGGTGAGCCAGGAGCTATGGCAGATGGTATTGAAAATGAACTCCTGCACTACCAAAAATCACTAAATTCATGAAAAAATTAACTAAATAAAAAAAAATTACACTTGACTGCTGCCAACACCTTACGTGTTCCCATATTTATATACATCACAAATCAGACAAACTGGTATACCACATATGCTTATCTCTACAAACCATGCACTCAAAGGGATATGAACAAATAACCAAATGTATGAATATGTATATACATACTATATATATATATATATATATATATATATATATATATATATATATATATAGTAAGAGATTAACTCAGTGTCGGGATGTGCAGGACCCCCTGGATGGGTCACAGCACAGTGAAGTAGGCAAAGACCGACTGC